>NC_073227.2:83846439-84149469 GCF_029281585.2 Gorilla gorilla gorilla | reverse complement strand
TTTTTTGAAATTTTATATTTTATGTACAGTATATAATATATATTTCGTGTACTTTCATATTTTATGTACAGTATATAGTATATATTTGGTGACATTTGATATTTTATGTACAGTGTATAATATATATTTGGTGAAATTTTATATTTTATGTACAGTATATAATATACATTTGGTGTACTTTCATATTTTATGTACAGTATATAGTGTATATTTGGTGACATTTGATATTTTATATACAATAAATAAGATATGTTTCTTGAAATTTGATATTTTAAGTACAGTATATACTACATATTTGGTGAAATTTGACATTATAGGTATAGTATATAATATATGTTTGGTGAAATTTGATATTTTATATACAGTATATAATATATATTTAGTGAAATTTGATATTTTATGTACAGTATATAATATATATTTTTTGAAATTTTGTATTTTATGTACAGTATATAATATATATTTGGTGGACTTTCATATTTTATCTACAGTATATAGTATATATTTGGTGACCTTTGATATTTTATGTACAGTGTATAATATATATTTGGTGAAATTTTATATTTTATGTACAGTATATAATACATATTTGGTGTACTTTCATATTTTATGTACAGTATATAGTATATATTTGGTGACATTTGATATTTTATATACAATATATAATATATATTTGTTGAAATTTGATATTTTATGTACAGTATATAATATATATTTGGTGAAATTTTATATTTTATGTACAGTATATAAGATATATTTGGTGTACTTTCATATTTTATGTACAGTATATAGTATATATTTGGTGACATTTGATATTTTATGTACAATAAATAAGATATGTTTCCTGAAATTTGATATTTTATGTACAGTATATACTATGTATTTGGTGAAATTTTATATTTTATGTACAGTATATAAGATATATTTGGTGTACTTTCATATTTTATGTACAGTATATAGTATATATTTGGTGACATTTGATATTTTATGTACAGTTTATAATATATATTTGTTGAAATTTGATATTTTATTTATAGTATATAATATATATTTGGTGAAATTTCATATTTTATATACCGTATATAATATATATTTGGTGTGCTTTCATATTTTATGTACAGTATATAGTATATATTTGGTGACATTTGGTATTTTATGTACAGTATATAATATATATTTTTTGAAATTTTACATTTTATGTACAGTATATAATATATATTTGGTGTAATTTCATATTTTGTGTACAGTATATAGTATATATTTGGTGACTTTTGACATTTTATATACAGTATATAATATATATTTGTTGAAATTTGATATCTTATGTACAGTATATAATATATATTTTTTGAAATTTTATATTTTATGTACAGTATATAATATATATTTGGTGTACTTTCATATTTTATGAACAGTATATAGTATATATTTGGTGACATTTGATATTTTATGTACAGTGTATAATATATATTTGGTGAAATTTTATATTTTATGTACAGTATATAATACATATTTGGTGTAATTTCATATTTTATGTACAGTATATAGTATATATTTGGTGACATTTGATATTTCATATACAATATATAATATAAATTTGTTGAAATTTGATATTTTATGTACAGTATACAATATATATTTGGTGAAATTTTATATTTTATGTACAGCATATAAGATATATTTGCTGTACTTTCATATTTTATGTACAGTATATAGTATATATTTGGTGACATTTGATATTTTATGTACAATAAATAAGATATGTTTCCTGAAATTTGATATTTTATGTACAGTATATACTATATATTTGGTGAAATTTTATATTTTATGTACAGTATATAAGATATATTTGGTGTACTTTCATATTTTATGTACAGTATATAGTATATATTTGGTGACATTTGATATTTTATGTACAGTATATAATATATATTTGTTGAAATTTGATATTTTATTTATAGTATATAATATATATTTGGTGAAATTTCATATTTTATATACCGTATATAATATATATTTGGTGTTCTTTCATATTTTATGTACAGTATATAGTATATATTTGGTGTCATTTGATATTTTATGTACAGTATATAATATATATTTTTTGAAATTTTATATTTTATGTACAGTATATAATATATATTTGGTGTACTTTCATATTTTGTGTACAGTATATAGTATATATTTGGTGACTTGACATTTTATATACAGTATATAATATATACTTGTTGAAATTTGATATCTTATGTACAGTATATAATATATATTTTTTGAAATTTTATATTTTATGTACAGTATATAATATATATTAGGTGTACTTTCATATTTTATGTACAGTATATAGTATATATTTGGTGACATTTGATATTTTATGTACAGTGTATAATATATATTTGGTGAAATTTTATATTTTATGTACAGTATATAATATATATTTGGTGTACTTTCATATTTTATGTACAGTATATAGTGTATATTTGGTGACATTTGATATTTTATATACAATAAATAAGATATGTTTCTTGAAATTTGATATATTATGTACAGTATATATTATATATTTGGTGAAATTTGACATTATAGGTACAGTATATAATATATGTTTGGTGAAATTTGATATTTTATATACAGTATATAATATATATTTGGTGAAATTTGATATTTTATGTACAGTATATAATATATATTTTTTGAAATTTTATATTTTATGTACAGTATATAATATATATTTGGTGGACTTTCATATTTTATGTACAGTATATAGTATATATTTGGTGACCTTTGATATTTTATGTACAGTGTATAATATATATTTGGTGAAATTTTATATTTTATGTACAGTATATAATACATATTTGGTGTACTTTCATATTTTATGTACAGTATATAGTATATATTTGGTGACATTTGATATTTTATATACAATATATAATATATATTTGTTGAAATTTGATATTTTATGTACAGTATATAATATATATTTGGTGAAATTTTATATTTTATGTACAGTATATAAGATATATTTGGTGTACTTTCATATTTTATGTACAGTATATAGTATATATTTGGTGACATTTGTTATTTTATGTACAATAAATAAGATATGTTTCCTGAAATTTGATATTTTATGTACAGTATATACTATATATTTGGTGAAATTTTATATTTTATGTACAGTATATAAGATATTTTTGGTGTACTTTCATATTTTATGTACAGTATATAGTATATATTTGGTGACATTTGATATTTTATGTACAGTATATAATATAAATTTGTTGAAATTTGATATTTTATTTATAGTATATAATATATATTTGGTGAAATTTCATATTTTATATACCATATATAATATATATTTGGAGTACTGTCATATTTTATGTACAGTATATAGTATATATTTGTTGACATTTGATATTTTATGTACAGTATATAATATATATTTTTTGAAATTTTATAATTTATGTACAGTATATAATATATATTTGGTGTACTTTCATATTTTGTGTACAGTATATAGTATATATTTGGTGACTTGACATTTTATATACAGTATATAATATATACTTGTTGAAATTTGATATCTTATGTACAGTATATAATATATATTTTTTGAAATTTTATATTTTATGTACAGTATATAATATATATTTGGTGGACTTTCATATTTTATGTACAGTATATAGTATATATTTGGTGACCTTTGATATTTTATGTACAGTGTATCATATATATTTGGTGAAATTTTATATTTTATGTACAGTATATAATATATATTTGGTGTACTTTCATATTTTATGTACAGTATATAGTGTATATTTGGTGACATTTGATATTTTATATACAATAAATAAGATATGTTTCTTGAAATTTGATATTTTATGTACAGTATATACTATATATTTGGTGAAATTTGACATTATAGGTACAGTATATAATATATGTTTGGTGAAATTTGATATTTTATATACAGTATATAATATATATTTGGTGAAATTTGATATTTTATGTACAGTATATAATATATATTTTTTGAAATTTTATATTTTATGTACAGTATATAATATATATTTGGTGGACTTTCATATTTTATGTACAGTATATAGTATATATTTGGTGACCTTCGATATTTTATGTACAGTGTATAATATATATTTGGTGAAATTTTATAATTTATGTACAGTATATAATACATATTTGGTGTACTTTCATATTTTATGTACAGTATATAGTATATATTTGGTGACATTTGATATTTTATATACAATATATAATATATATTTCTTGTAATTTGATATTTTATGTACAGTATATAATATATATTTGGTGAAATTTTATATTTTATGTACAGTATATAAGATATATTTGATGTACTTTCATATTTTATGTACAGTATATAGTATATATTTGGTGACATTTGATATTTTATGTACAGTAAACAAGATATGTTTCCTGAAATTTGATATTTTATGTACAGTATATACTATGTATTTGGTGAAATTTTATATTTTATGTACAGTATATAAGATATATTTGGTGTACTTTCATATTTTATGTACAGTATATAGTATATATTTGGTGACATTTGATATTTTATGTACAGTATATAATATATATTTGTTGAAATTTGATATTTTATTTATAGTATATAATATATATTTGGTGAAATTTCATATTTTATATACCGTATATAATATATATTTGGTGTACTTTCATATTTTATGTACAGTATATAGTATATATTTGGTGACATTTGATATTTTATGTACAGTATATAATATATACTTGTTGAAATTTGATATCTTATGAACAGTATATAATATATATTTTTTGAAATTTTATATTGTATGTACAGTATATAATATATATTTGGTGTACTTTCATATTTTGTGTATAGTATATAGTCTATATTTGGTGACTTGACATTTTATATACAGTATATAATATATACTTGTTGAAATTTGATATCTTATGTACAGTATATAATATATATTTTTTGAAATTTTATATTTTATGTACAGTATATAATATATATTTGGTGGACTTTCATATTTTATGTACAGTATATAGTATATATTTGGTGACATTTGATATTTTATGTACAGTGTATAATATATATTTGGTGAAATTTTATATTTTATGTACAGTATATAATATATATTTGGTGTACTTTCATATTTTATGTACAGTATATAGTGTATATTTGGTGACATTTGATATTTTATATACAATAAATAAGATATGTTTCTCGAAATTTGATATTTTATGTACAGTATATACTATATATTTGGTGAAATTTGACATTATAGGTACAGTATATAATATATGTTTGGTGAAATTTGATATTTTATATACAGTATATAATATATATTTGGTGAAATTTGATATTTTATGTACAGTATATAATATATATTTTTTGAAATTTTATATTTTATGTACAGTATATAATATATATTTGGTGGACTTTCATATTTTATGTACAGTATATAGTATATATTTGGTGACCATTGATATTTTATGTACAGTGTATAATATATATTTGGTGAAATTTTATATTTTATGTACAGTATATAATACATATTTGGTGTACTTTCATATTTTATGTACAGTATATAGTATATATTTGGTGACATTTGATATTTTATATACAATATATAATATATATTTGGTGTACTTTCATATTTTGTGTACAGTATATAGTATATATTTGGTGACTTGACATTTTATATACAGTATATAATATATACTTGTTGAAATTTGATATCTTATGTACAGTATATAATATATATTTTTTGAAATTTTATATTTTATGTACAGTATATAATATATATTTCGTGTACTTTCATATTTTATGTACAGTATATAGTATATATTTGGTGACATTTGATATTTTATGTACAGTGTATAATATATATTTGGTGAAATTTTATATTTTATGTACAGTATATAATATATATTTGGTGTACTTTCATATTTTATGTACAGTATATAGTGTATATTTGGTGACATTTCATATTTTATATACAATAAATAAGATATGTTTCTTGAAATTTGATATTTTATGTACAGTATATACTATATATTTGGTGAAATTTGACATTATAGGTACAGTATATAATATATGTTTGGTGAAATTTGATATTTTATATACAGTATATAATATATATTTGGTGAAATTTGATATTTTATGTACAGTATATAATATATATTTTTTGAAATTTTATATTTTATGTACAGTATATAATATATATTTGGTGGACTTTCATATTTTATGTACAGTATATAGTATATATTTGGTGACCTTTGATATTTTATGTACAGTGTATAATATATATTTGGTGAAATTTTATATTTTATGTACAGTATATAATACATATTTGGTGTACTTTAATGTTTTATGTACAGTATATAGTATATATTTGGTGACATTTGATATTTTATATACAATATATAATATATATTTGTTGAAATTTGATATTTTATGTACAGTATATAATATATATTTGGTGAAATTTTATATTTTATGTACAGCATATAAGATATATTTGGTGTACTTTCATATTTTATGTACAGTATATAGTATATATTTGGTGACATTTGATATTTTATGTACAATAAATAAGATATGTTTCCTGAAATTTGATATTTTATGTACAGTATATACTATATATTTGGTGAAATTTTATATTTTATGTACAGTATATAAGATATATTTGGTGTACTTTCATATTTTATGTACAGTATATAGTATATATTTGGTGACATTTGATATTTTATGTACAGTACATAATATATATTTGTTGAAATTTGATATTTTATTTATAGTATATAATATATATTTGGTGAAATTTCATATTTTATATACCGTATATAATATATATTTGGTGTACTTTCATATTTTATGTACAGTATATAGTATATATTTGGTGACATTTGATATTTTATGTACAGTATATAATATATATTTTTTGAAATTTTATATTTTATGTACAGTATATAATATATATTTGGTGCACTTTCATATTTTGTGTACAGTATATAGTATATATTTGGTGACTTGACATTTTATATACAGTATATAATATATACTTGTTGAAATTTGATATCTTATGTACAGTATATAATATATATTTTTTGAAATTTTATATTTTATGTACAGTATATAATATATATTTCGTGTACTTTCATATTTTATGTACAGTATATAGTATATATTTGGTGACATTTGATATTTTATGTACAGTGTATAATATATATTTGGTGAAATTTTATATTTTATGTACAGTATATAATATATATTTGGTGTACTTTCATATTTTCTGTACAGTATATAGTGTATATTTGGTGACATTTGATATTTTATATACAATAAATAAGATATGTTTCTTGAAATTTGATATTTTATGTACAGTATATACTATATATTTGGTGAAATTTGACATTATAGGTACAGTATATAATATGTGTTTGGTGAAATTTGATATTTTATATACAGTATATAATATATATTTGGTGAAATTTGATATTTTATGTACAGTATATAAGATATATTTGGTGTACTTTCATATTTTATGTACAGTATATAGTATATATTTGGTGACATTTGATATTTTATGTACAGTATATAATATATATTTGTTGAAATTTGATATTTTATTTATAGTATATAATATATATTTGGTGAAATTTCATATTTTATATACCGTATATAATATATATTTGGTGTACTTTCATATTTTATGTACAGTATATAGTATATATTTGGTGACATTTGATATTTTATGTACAGTATATAATATATATTTTTTGAAATTTTATATTTTATGTACAGTATATAATATTTATTTGGTGTACTTTCATATTTTGTGTACAGTATATAGTATATATTTGGTGACTTTTGTCATTTTATATACAGTATATAATATATATTTGTTGAAATTTGATATCTTATGTACAGTATATAATATATATTTTTTGAAATTTTATATTTTATGTACAGTATATAATATATATTTGGTGTACTTTCATATTTTATGAACAGTATATAGTATATATTTGGTGACATTTGATATTTTATGTACAGTGTATAATATATATTTGGTGAAATTTTATATTTTATGTACAGTATATAATACATATTTGATGTACTTTCATATTTTATGTACAGTATATAGTATATATTTGGTGACATTTGATATTTTATATACAATATATAATATATATTTGTTGAAATTTGATATTTTATGTACAGTATATAATATATATTTGGTGAAATTTTATATTTTATGTACAGTATATAATATATATTTGGTGTACTTTCATATTTTATGTACAGTATATAGTATATATTTGGTGACATTTGATATTTTATGTACAATAAATAAGATATGTTTCCTGAAATTTGATATTTTATGTACAGTATATACTATATATTTGGTGAAATTTTATATTTTATGTACAGTATATAAGATATATTTGGTGTACTTTCATATTTTATGTACAGTATATAGTATATATTTGGTGACATTTGATATTTTATGTACAGTACATAATATATATTTGTTGAAATTTGATATTTTATTTATAGTATATAATATATATTTGGTGAAATTTCATATTTTATATACCGTAGATAATATATACTTGGTGTACTTTCACATTTTATGTACAGTATATAGTATATATTTGGTGACATTTGATATTTTATGTACAGTATATAATATATATTTTTTGAAATTTTATATTTTATGTACAGTATATAATATATATTTGGTGTACTTTCATATTTTGTGTACAGTATATAGTATATATTTGGTGACTTGACATTTTATATACAGTATATAATATATACTTGTTCAAATTTGATATCTTATGTACAGTATATAATATATATTTTTTGAAATTTTATATTTTATGTACAGTATATAATATATATTTCGTGTACTTTCATATTTTATGTACAGTATATAGTATATATTTGGTGACATTTGATATTTTATGTACAGTGTATAATATATATTTGGTGAAATTTTATATTTTATGTACAGTATATAATATACATTTGGTGTACTTTCATATTTTATGTACAGTATATAGTGTATATTTGGTGACATTTGATATTTTATATACAATAAATAAGATATGTTTCTTGAAATTTGATATTTTAAGTACAGTATATACTACATATTTGGTGAAATTTGACATTATAGGTATAGTATATAATATATGTTTGGTGAAATTTGATATTTTATATACAGTATATAATATATATTTGGTGAAATTTGATATTTTATGTACAGTATATAATATATATTTTTTGAAATTTTGTATTTTATGTACAGTATATAATATATATTTGGTGGACTTTCATATTTTATCTACAGTATATAGTATATATTTGGTGACCTTTGATATTTTATGTACAGTGTATAATATATATTTGGTGAAATTTTATATTTTATGTACAGTATTTAATACATATTTGGTGTACTTTCATATTTTATGTACAGTATATAGTATATATTTGGTGACATTTGATATTTTATATACAATATATAATATATATTTGTTGAAATTTGATATTTTATGTACAGTATATAATATATATTTGGTGAAATTTTATATTTTATGTACAGTATATAAGATATATTTGGTGTACTTTCATATTTTATGTACAGTATATAGTATATATTTGGTGACATTTGATATTTTATGTACAATAAATAAGATATGTTTCCTGAAATTTGATATTTTATGTACAGTATATACTATGTATTTGGTGAAATTTTATATTTTATGTACAGTATATAAGATATATTTGGTGTACTTTCATATTTTATGTACAGTATATAGTATATATTTGGTGACATTTGATATTTTATGTACAGTTTATAATATATATTTGTTGAAATTTGATATTTTATTTATAGTATATAATATATATTTGGTGAAATTTCATATTTTATATACCGTATATAATATATATTTGGTGTACTTTCATATTTTATGTACAGTATATAGTATATATTTGGTGACATTTGATATTTTATGTACAGTATATAATATATATTTTTGAAATTTTATATTTTATGTACAGTATATAATATATATTTGGTGTAATTTCATATTTTGTGTACAGTATATAGTATATATTTGGTGACTTTCGACATTTTATATACAGTATATAATATATATTTGTTGAAATTTGATATCTTATGTACAGTATATAATATATATTTTTTGAAATTTTATATTTTATGTACAGTATATAATATATATTTGGTGTACTTTCATATTTTATGAACAGTATATAGTATATATTTGGTGACATTTGATATTTTATGTACAGTGTATAATATATATTTGGTGAAATTTTATATTTTATGTACAGTATATAATACATATTTGGTGTAATTTCATATTTTATGTACAGTATATAGTATATATTTGGTGACATTTGATATTTCATATACAATATATAATATATATTTGTTGAAATTTGATATTTTATGTACAGTATACAATATATATTTGGTGAAATTTTATATTTTATGTACAGCATATAAGATATATTTGGTGTACTTTCATATTTTATGTACAGTATATAGTATATATTTGGTGACATTTGATATTTTATGTACAATAAATAAGATATGTTTCCTGAAATTTGATATTTTATGTACAGTATATACTATATATTTGGTGAAATTTTATATTTTATGTACAGTATATAAGATATATTTGGTGTACTTTCATATTTTATGTACAGTATATAGTATATATTTGGTGACATTTGATATTTTATGTACAGTATATAATATATATTTGTTGAAATTTGATATTTTATTTATAGTATATAATATATATTTGGTGAAATTTCATATTTTATATACCGTATATAATATATATTTGGTGTTCTTTCATATTTTATGTACAGTATATAGTATATATTTGGTGTCATTTGATATTTTATGTACAGTATATAATATATATTTTTTGAAATTTTATATTTTATGTACAGTATATAATATATATTTGGTGTACTTTCATATTTTGTGTACAGTATATAGTATATATTTGGTGACTTGACATTTTATATACAGTATATAATATATACTTGTTGAAATTTGATATCTTATGTACAGTATATAATATATATTTTTTGAAATTTTATATTTTATGTACAGTATATAAGATATATTTGGTGTACTTTCATATTTTATGTACAGTATATAGTATATATTTGGTGACATTTGATATTTTATGTACAGTGTATAATACATATTTGGTGAAATTTTATATTTTATGTACAGTATATAATATATATTTGGTGTACTTTCATATTTTATGTACAGTATATAGTGTATATTTGGTGACATTTGATATTTTATATACAATAAATAAGATATGTTTCTTGAAATTTGATATTTTATGTACAGTATATACTATATATTTGGTGAAATTTGACATTATAGGTACAGTATATAATATATGTTTGGTGAAATTTGATATTTTATATACAGTATATAATATATATTTGGTGAAATTTGATATTTTATGTACAGTATATAATATATATTTTTTGAAATTTTATATTTTATGTACAGTATATAAGATATATTTGGTGGACTTTCATATTTTATGTACAGTATATAGTATATATTTGGTGACCTTTGATATTTTATGTACAGTGTATAATATATATTTGGTGAAATTTTATATTTTATGTACAGTATATAATACATATTTGGTGTACTTTCATATTTTATGTACAGTATATAGTATATATTTGGTGACATTTGATATTTTATATACAATATATAATATATATTTGTGGAAATTTGATATTTTATGTACAGTATATAATATATATTTGGTGAAATTTTATATTTTATGTACAGTATATAAGATATATTTGGTGTACTTTCATATTTTATGTACAGTATATAGTATATATTTGGTGACATTTGATATTTTATGTACAGTGTATAATACATATTTGGTGAAATTTTATATTTTATGTACAGTATATAATATATATTTGGTGTACTTTCATATTTTATGTACAGTATATAGTGTATATTTGGTGACATTTGATATTTTATATACAATAAATAAGATATGTTTCTTGAAATTTGATATTTTATGTACAGTATATACTATATATTTGGTGAAATTTGACATTATAGGTACAGTATATAATATATGTTTGGTGAAATTTGATATTTTATATACAGTATATAATATATATTTGGTGAAATTTGATATTTTATGTACAGTATATAATATATATTTTTTGAAATTTTATATTTTATGTACAGTATATAAGATATATTTGGTGGACTTTCATATTTTATGTACAGTATATAGTATATATTTGGTGACCTTTGATATTTTATGTACAGTGTATAATATATATTTGGTGAAATTTTATATTTTATGTACAGTATATAATACATATTTGGTGTACTTTCATATTTTATGTACAGTATATAGTATATATTTGGTGACATTTGATATTTTATATACAATATATAATATATATTTGTGGAAATTTGATATTTTATGTACAGTATATAATATATATTTGGTGAAATTTTATATTTTATGTACAGTATATAAGATATATTTGGTGTACTTTCATATTTTATGTACAGTATATAGTATATATTTGGTGACATTTGATATTTTATGTACAATAAATAAGATATGTTTCCTGAAATTTGATATTTTATGTACAGTATATACTATGTATTTGGTGAAATTTTATATTTTATGTACAGTATATAAGATATATTTGGTGTACTTTCATATTTTATGTACAGTATATAGTATATATTTGGTGACATTTGATATTTTATGTACAATAAATAAGATATGTTTCCTGAAATTTGATATTTTATGTACAGTATATACTATATATTTGGTGAAATTTTATATTTTATGTACAGTATATAAGATATATTTGGTGTACTTTCATATTTTATGTACAGTATATAGTATATATTTGGTGACATTTGATATTTTATGTACAGTACATAATATATATTTGTTGAAATTTGATATTTTATTTATAGTATATAATATATATTTGGTGAAATTTCATATTTTATATACCGTAGATAATATATATTTGGTGTACTTTCACATTTTATGTACAGTATATAGTATATATTTGGTGACATTTGATATTTTATGTACAGTATATAATATATATTTTTTGAAATTTTATATTTTATGTACAGTATATAATATATATTTGGTGTACTTTCATATTTTGTGTACAGTATATAGTATATATTTGGTGACTTGACATTTTATATACAGTATATAATATATACTTGTTCAAATTTGATATCTTATGTACAGTATATAATATATATTTTTTGAAATTTTATATTTTATGTACAGTATATAATATATATTTCGTGTACTTTCATATTTTATGTACAGTATATAGTATATATTTGGTGACATTTGATATTTTATGTACAGTGTATAATATATATTTGGTGAAATTTTATATTTTATGTACAGTATATAATATACATTTGGTGTACTTTCATATTTTATGTACAGTATATAGTGTATATTTGGTGACATTTGATATTTTATATACAATAAATAAGATATGTTTCTTAAAATTTGATATTTTAAGTACAGTATATACTACATATTTGGTGAAATTTGACATTATAGGTATAGTATATAATATATGTTTGGTGAAATTTGATATTTTATATACAGTATATAATATATATTTGGTGAAATTTGATATTTTATGTACAGTATATAATATATATTTTTTGAAATTTTGTATTTTATGTACAGTATATAATATATATTTGGTGGACTTTCATATTTTATCTACAGTATATAGTATATATTTGGTGACCTTTGATATTTTATGTACAGTGTATAATATATATTTGGTGAAATTTTATATTTTATGTACAGTATTTAATACATATTTGGTGTACTTTCATATTTTATGTACAGTATATAGTATATATTTGGTGACATTTGATATTTTATATACAATATATAATATATATTTGTTGAAATTTGATATTTTATGTACAGTATATAATATATATTTGGTGAAATTTTATATTTTATGTACAGTATATAAGATATATTTGGTGTACTTTCATATTTTATGTACAGTATATAGTATATATTTGGTGACATTTGATATTTTATGTACAATAAATAAGATATGTTTCCTGAAATTTGATATTTTATGTACAGTATATACTATGTATTTGGTGAAATTTTATATTTTATGTACAGTATATAAGATATATTTGGTGTACTTTCATATTTTATGTACAGTATATAGTATATATTTGGTGACATTTGATATTTTATGTACAGTTTATAATATATATTTGTTGAAATTTGATATTTTATTTATAGTATATAATATATATTTGGTGAAATTTCATATTTTATATACCGTATATAATATATATTTGGTGTACTTTCATATTTTATGTACAGTATATAGTATATATTTGGTGACATTTGATATTTTATGTACAGTATATAATATATATTTTTGAAATTTTATATTTTATGTACAGTATATAATATATATTTGGTGTAATTTCATATTTTGTGTACAGTATATAGTATATATTTGGTGACTTTCGACATTTTATATACAGTATATAATATATATTTGTTGAAATTTGATATCTTATGTACAGTATATAATATATATTTTTTGAAATTTTATATTTTATGTACAGTATATAATATATATTTGGTGTACTTTCATATTTTATGAACAGTATATAGTATATATTTGGTGACATTTGATATTTTATGTACAGTGTATAATATATATTTGGTGAAATTTTATATTTTATGTACAGTATATAATACATATTTGGTGTAATTTCATATTTTATGTACAGTATATAGTATATATTTGGTGACATTTGATATTTCATATACAATATATAATATATATTTGTTGAAATTTGATATTTTATGTACAGTATACAATATATATTTGGTGAAATTTTATATTTTATGTACAGCATATAAGATATATTTGGTGTACTTTCATATTTTATGTACAGTATATAGTATATATTTGGTGACATTTGATATTTTATGTACAATAAATAAGATATGTTTCCTGAAATTTGATATTTTATGTACAGTATATACTATATATTTGGTGAAATTTTATATTTTATGTACAGTATATAAGATATATTTGGTGTACTTTCATATTTTATGTACAGTATATAGTATATATTTGGTGACATTTGATATTTTATGTACAGTATATAATATATATTTGTTGAAATTTGATATTTTATTTATAGTATATAATATATATTTGGTGAAATTTCATATTTTATATACCGTATATAATATATATTTGGTGTTCTTTCATATTTTATGTACAGTATATAGTATATATTTGGTGTCATTTGATATTTTATGTACAGTATATAATATATATTTTTTGAAATTTTATATTTTATGTACAGTATATAATATATATTTGGTGTACTTTCATATTTTGTGTACAGTATATAGTATATATTTGGTGACTTGACATTTTATATACAGTATATAATATATACTTGTTGAAATTTGATATCTTATGTACAGTATATAATATATATTTTTTGAAATTTTATATTTTATGTACAGTATATAAGATATATTTGGTGTACTTTCATATTTTATGTACAGTATATAGTATATATTTGGTGACATTTGATATTTTATGTACAGTGTATAATACATATTTGGTGAAATTTTATATTTTATGTACAGTATATAATATATATTTGGTGTACTTTCATATTTTATCTACAGTATATAGTGTATATTTGGTGACATTTGATATTTTATATACAATAAATAAGATATGTTTCTTGAAATTTGATATTTTATGTACAGTATATACTATATATTTGGTGAAATTTGACATTATAGGTACAGTATATAATATATGTTTGGTGAAATTTGATATTTTATATACAGTATATAATATATATTTGGTGAAATTTGATATTTTATGTACAGTATATAATATATATTTTTTGAAATTTTATATTTTATGTACAGTATATAAGATATATTTGGTGGACTTTCATATTTTATGTACAGTATATAGTATATATTTGGTGACCTTTGATATTTTATGTACAGTGTATAATATATATTTGGTGAAATTTTATATTTTATGTACAGTATATAATACATATTTGGTGTACTTTCATATTTTATGTACAGTATATAGTATATATTTGGTGACATTTGATATTTTATATACAATATATAATATATATTTGTGGAAATCTGATATTTTATGTACAGTATATAATATATATTTGGTGAAATTTTATATTTTATGTACAGTATATAAGATATATTTGGTGTACTTTCATATTTTATGTACAGTATATAGTATATATTTGGTGACATTTGATATTTTATGTACAATAAATAAGATATGTTTCCTGAAATTTGATATTTTATGTACAGTATATACTATGTATTTGGTGAAATTTTATATTTTATGTACAGTATATAAGATATATTTGGTGTACTTTCATATTTTATGTACAGTATATAGTATATATTTGGTGACATTTGATATTTTATGTACAGTATATAATATATATTTGTTGAAATTTGATATTTTATTTATAGTATATAATATATATTTGGTGAAATTTCATATTTTATATACCGTATATAATATATATTTGGTGTACTTTCATATTTTATGTACAGTATATAGTATATATTTGGTGACATTTGATATTTTATGTACAGTATATAATATATATTTTTTGAAATTTTATATTTTATGTACAGTATATAATATATATTTGGTGTAATTTCATATTTTGTGTACAGTATATAGTATATATTTGGTGACTTTTGACATTTTATATACAGTATATAATATATATTTGTTGAAATTTGATATCTTATGTACAGTATATAATATATATTTTTTGAAATTTTATATTTTATGTACAGTATATAATATATATTTGGTGTACTTTCATATTTTATGAACAGTATATAGTATATATTTGGTGACATTTGATATTTTATGTACAGTGTATAATATATATTTGGTGAAATTTTATATTTTATGTACAGTATATAATACATATTTGGTGTAATTTCATATTTTATGTACAGTATATAGTATATATTTGGTGACATTTGATATTTCATATACAATATATAATATATATTTGTTGAAATTTGACATTTTATGTACAGTATATAATATATATTTGGTGAAATTTTATATTTTATGTACAGCATATAAGATATATTTGGTGTACTTTCATATTTTATGTACAGTATATAGTATATATTTGGTGACATTTGATATTTTATGTACAATAAATAAGATATGTTTCCTGAAATTTGATATTTTATGTACAGTATATACTATATATTTGGTGAAATTTTATATTTTATGTACAGTATATAAGATATATTTGGTGTACTTTCATATTTTATGTACAGTATATAGTATATATTTGGTGACATTTGATATTTTATGTACAGTATATAATATATATTTGTTGAAATTTGATATTTTATTTATAGTATATAATATGTATTTGGTGAAATTTCATATTTTATATACCGTATATAATATATATTTGGTGTTCTTTCATATTTTATGTACAGTATATAGTATATATTTGGTGACATTTGATATTTTATGTACAGTATATAATATATATTTTTTGAAATTTTATATTTTATGTACAGTATATAATATATATTTGGTGTACTTTCATATTTTGTGTACAGTATATAGTATATATTTGGTGACTTGACATTTTATATACAGTATATAATATATACTTGTTGAAATTTGATATCTTATGTACAGTATATAATATATATTTTTTGAAATTTTATATTTTATGTACAGTATATAATATATATTTGGTGTACTTTCATATTTTATGTACAGTATATAGTGTATATTTGGTGACATTTGATATTTTATATACAATAAATAAGATATGTTTCTTGAAATTTGATATTTTATGTACAGTATATACTATATATTTGGTGAAATTTGACATTATAGGTACAGTATATAATATATGTTTGGTGAAATTTGGTATTTTATATACAGTATATAATATATATTTGGTGAAATTTGATATTTTATGTACAGTATATAATATATATTTTTTGAAATTTTATATATTATGTACAGTATATAATATATATTTGGTGGACTTTCATATTTTATGTACAGTATATAGAATATATTTGGTGACCTTTGATATTTTATGTACAGTGTATAATATATATTTGGTGAAATTTTATATTTTATGTACAGTATATAATACATATTTGGTGTACTTTCATATTTTATGTACAGTATATAGTATATATTTGGTGACATTTTATATTTTATATACAATATATAATATATATTTCTTGTAATTTGATATTTTATGTACAGTATATAATATATATTTGGTGAAATTTTATATTTTATGTACAGTATATAAGATATATTTGGTGTACTTTCATATTTTATGTACAGTATATAGTATATATTTGGTGACATTTGATATTTTATGTACAGTAAATAAGATATGTTTCGTGAAATTTGATATTTTATGTACAGTATATACTATATATTTGGTGAAATTTTATTTTTTATGTACAGTATATAAGATATATTTGGTGTACTTTCATATTTTATGTACAGTATATAGTATATATTTGGTGACATTTGATATTTTATGTACAATAAATAAGATATGTTTCCTGAAATTTGATATTTTATGTACAGTATATACTATGTATTTGGTGAAATTTTATATTTTATGTACAGTATATAAGATATATTTGGTGTAATTTCATATTTTATGTACAGTATATAGTATATATTTGGTGACATTTGATATTTTATGTACAGTGTATAATATATATTTGGTGAAATTTTATATTTTATGTGCAGTATATAATACATATTTGGTGTAATTTCATATTTTATGTACAGTATATAGTATATATTTGGTGACATTTCATATTTTATATACAGTATATAATATATATTTTTTGAAATTTTATATTTTATGTACAGTATATAATATATATTTGGTGTACTTTCATATTTTATGTACAGTATATAGTATATATTTGATGACATTTGATATTTTATGTACAGTGTATAATATATATTTGGTGAAATTTTATATTTTATGTACAGTATATGATATATATTTGGTGTACTTTCATATTTTATGTACAGTATATAGTATATATTTGGTGACATTTGATATTTTATGTTCAGTGTATAATATATATTTGGTGAAATTTTATATTTTATGTACACTATATAATATATATTTGGTGTACTTTCACATTTAATGTACAGTATATAGTGTATATTTGGCGACATTTGATATTTGATATACAGTACATAATATATATTTGTTGAAATTTGATATTTTTTGTACAGTATGTAATATATATTTTTTGAAATTTTATATTTTATGTACAGTATATAATATATATTTGGTGTACTTTCATATTTTGTGTACAGTATATAGTATATATTTGGTGACTTTTGACATTTTATATACAGTATATAATATATATTTGTTGAAATTTGATATCTTATGTACAGTATATAATATATATTTTTTGAAATTTTATATTTTATGTACAGTATATAATATATATTTGGTGTACTTTCATATTTTATGTACAGTACATAGTATATATTTGGTGACATTTGATATTTTATGTACAGTGTATAATATATATTTGGTGAAATTTTATATTTTATGTACAGTATATAATATGCATTTGGTGTACTTTCATATTTTATTTACAGTATATAGTGTATATTTGGTGACATTTGATATTTTATATACAATAAATAAGATATGTTTCTTGAAATTTTATATTTTATGTACAGTATATACTGTATATTTAGTGAAATTTGACATTATAGGTACAGTATATAATATATGTTTGGTTAAATTTGATATTTTATATACATTATATAATATATATTTGGTGAAATTTGATATTTTATGTACAGTATATAATATATATTTTTTGAAATTTTATATTTTATGTACAGTACATAATATATATTTGGTGGACTTTCATATTTTATGTACAGTATATAGTATATATTTGGTGACCTTTGATATTTTATGTACAGTGAATAATATATATTTGGTGAAATTTTATATTTTATGTACAGTATATAATATATATTTGGTGTACTTTCATATTTTATGTACAGTATATAGTATATATTTGGTGACATTTGATATTTTATATACAATATATAATATATATTTGTTGAAATTTGATATTTTATGTACAGTATATAATATATATTTGGTGAAATTTTATATTTTATGTACAGCATATAAGATATATTTGGTGTAATTTCATATTTTATGTACAGTATATAGTATATATTTGGTGACATTTGATATTTTATATACAATAAATAAGATATGTTTCTTGAAATTTGATATTTTATGTACAGTATATACTATATATTTGGTGAAATTTTATATTTTATGTACAGTATATAAGATATATTTGGTGTACTTTCATATTTTATGTACAGTATATAGTATATATTTGGTGACATTTGATATTTTATGTACAGTATATAATATATATTTGTTGAAATTTGATATTTTATGTATAGTGTATAATATATATTTGGTGAAATTTCATATTTTATATACCGTATATAATATATATTTGGTGTACTTTCATATTTTATGTACAGTATATAGTATATATTTGGTGACATTTGATATTTTATGTACAGTATATAATATATATTTGGTGAAATTTTATATTTTATGTACAGTATATAATATATATTTGGTGTACTTTCATATTTTGTGTACAGTATATAGTGTATATTTGGTGACATTTGATATTTTATATACAATAAATAGGATATGTTTCTTGAAATTTGATATTTTATGTACAGTATATACTATATATTTGGTGAAATTTGACATTATAGGTACAGTATAAAATATATGTTTGGTGAAATTAGATATTTTATATACAGTATATAATATATATTTGGTGAAATTTGATATTTTATGTACAGTATATAATATATATTTTTTGAAATTTTATATTTTATGTACAGTATATAATATATATTTGGTGGACTTTCATATTTTATGTACAGTATATAGTATATATTTGGTGACATTTGATATTTTATATACAGTATATAATATATATTTGTTAAAATTTGATATTTTATGTACAGTATATTATATATATTTTTTGAAATTTTATATTTTATGTACAGTATATAATATATATTTGGTGTACTTTCATATTTTATGTACGGTACATAGTATATATTTGGTGACCTTTGATATTTTATGTACAGTGTATAATATATATTTGGTGCAATTTTATATTTTATGTACAGTATATAATATATATTTGGTGTACTTTCATATTTTATGTACAGTATATAGTATATATTTGGTGACATTTGATATTTTATATACAATAAAAGATATTCTTGAAATTTGATATTTTATGTACAGTATATACTATATGTTTGGTGAAATTTGATATTATAGGTACAGTATATAATATATATTAGGTGAAATTTGATATTTTATATACAGTATATAATATATATTTGGTGAAATTTGATATTTTATGTACAGTATATAATATATATTTTTTGAAATTTTATATTTTATGTACAGTATATAATATATATTTGGTGTACTTTCATATTTTATGTACAGTATATAGTATATATTTGGTGACATTTGATATTTTATGTACAGTGTATAATATATATTTGGTGAAATTTCATATTTTATGTACAGTATATAATATATATTTGGTGTACTTTCATATTTAATGTACAGTATATAGTATATATTTGGTGACATTTGATATTTTATATACAATATATAATATATATTTGTGGAAATTTGATATTTTATGTACAGTATATAATATATATTTGGTGAAATTTTATATTTTATGTACAGTATATAAGATATATTTGGTGTACTTTCATATTTTATGTACAGTATATAGTATATATTTGGTGACATTTGATATATATTTTATATACCGTATATAATATATATTTGGTGTACTTTCATATTTTATGTACAGTATATAGTGTATATTTGGTGACATTTGATATTTTATATACAATAAATAACATATGTTTCTTGAAATTTGATATTTTATGTACAGTATATACTATATATTTGGTGAAATTTGACATTATAGGTACAGTATATAATATATGTTTGGTGAAATTTGATATTTTATATACAGTATATAATATATATTTGGTGAAATTTGATATTTTATGTACAGTATATAATATATATTTTTTGAAATTTTATATTTTATGTACAGTATATAATATATATTTGGTGGACTTTCATATTTTATGTACAGTATATAGTATATATTTGGTGACATTTGATATTTTATATACAGTATATAATATATATTTGTTAAAATTTGATATTTTATGTACAGTATATTATATATATTTTTTGAAATTTTATATTTTATGTACAGTATATAATATATATTTGGTGTACTTTCATATTTTATGTACGGTACATAGTATATATTTGGTGACCTTTGATATTTTATGTACAGTGTATAATATATATTTGGTGCAATTTTATATTTTATGTACAGTATATAATATATATTTGGTGTACTTTCATATTTTATGTACAGTATATAGTATATATTTGGTGACATTTGATATTTTATATACAATAAAAGATATTCTTGAAATTTGATATTTTATGTACAGTATATACTATATGTTTGGTGAAATTTGATATTATAGGTACAGTATAAAATATATATTAGGTGAAATTTGATATTTTATATACAGTATATAATATATATTTGGTGAAATTTGATATTTTATGTACAGTATATAATATATATTTTTTGAAATTTTATATTTTATGTACAGTATATAATATATATTTGGTGTACTTTCATATTTTATGTACAGTATATAGTATATATTTGGTGACATTTGATATTTTATGTACAGTGTATAATATATATTTGGTGAAATTTCATATTTTATGTACAGTATATAATATATATTTGGTGTACTTTCATATTTAATGTACAGTATATAGTATATATTTGGTGACATTTGATATTTTATATACAATATATAATATATATTTGTGGAAATTTGATATTTTATGTACAGTATATAATATATATTTGGTGAAATTTTATATTTTATGTACAGTATATAAGATATGTTTGGTGTACTTTCATATTTTATGTACAGTATATAGTATATATTTGGTGACATTTGATATATATTTTATATACCGTATATAATATATATTTGGTGTACTTTCATATTTTATGTACAGTATATAGTGTATATTTGGTGACATTTGATATTTTATATACAATAAATAACATATGTTTCTTGAAATTTGATATTTTATGTACAGTATATACTATATATTTGGTGAAATTTGACATTATAGGTACAGTATATAATATATGTTTGGTGAAATTTGATATTTTATATACAGTATATAATATATATTTGGTGAAATTTGATATTTTATGTACAGTATATAATATATATTTTTTGAAATTTTATATTTTATGTACAGTATATAATATATATTTGGTGGACTTTCATATTTTATGTACAGTATATAGTATATATTTGGTGACCTTTGATATTTTATGTACTGTGAATAATATATATTTGGTGTAATTTTATATTTTATGTACAGTATATAATACATATTTGGTGTACTTTCATATTTTATGTACAGTATATAGTATATATTTGGTGACATTTGATATTTTATATACAATATATAATATACATTTGTTGAAATTTGATATTTTATGTACAGTATATAATATATATTTGGTGAAATTTTATATTTTATGTACAGTATATAAGATATATTTGGTGTAATTTCATATTTTATGTACAGTATATAGTATATATTTGGTGACATTTGATATTTTATATACAATAAATAAGATATGTTTCTTGAAATTTGATATTTTATGTACAGTATATACTATATATTTGGTGAAATTTTATATTTTATGTACAGTATATAAGATATATTTGGTGTACTTTCATATTTTATGTACAGTATATAGTATATATTTGGTGACATTTGATATTTTATGTACAGTATATAATATATATTTGTTGAAATTTGATATTTTATGTATAGTATAAAATATATATTTGGTGAAATTTCATATTTTATATACCGTATATAATATATATTTGGTGTACTTTCATATTTTATGTACAGTATATAGTATATATTTGGTGACATTTGATATTTTATGTACAGTATATAATATATATTTGGTGAAATTTTATATTTTATGTACAGTATATAATATATATTTGGTGTACTTTCATATTTTGTGTACAGTATATAGTGTATATTTGGTGACATTTGATATTTTATATACAATAAATAGGATATGTTTCTTGAAATTTGATATTTTATGTACAGTATATACTATATATTTGGTGAAATTTGATATTATAGGTACAGTATAAAATATATGTTTGGTGAAATTAGATATTTTATATACAGTATATAATATATATTTGGTGAAATTTGATATTTTATGTACAGTATATAATATATATTTTTTGAAATTTTATATTTTATGTACAGTATATAATATATATTTGGTGGACTTTCATATTTTATGTACAGTATATAGTATATATTTGGTGACATTTGATATTTTATATACAGTATATAATATATATTTGTTAAAATTTGATATTTTATGTACAGTATATTATATATATTTTTTGAAATTTTATATTTTATGTACAGTATATAATATATATTTGGTGTACTTTCATATTTTATGTACGGTACATAGTATATATTTGGTGACCTTTGATATTTTATGTACAGTGTATAATATATATTTGGTGCAATTTTATATTTTATGTACAGTATATAATATATATTTGGTGTACTTTCATATTTTATGTACAGTATATAGTATATATTTGGTGACATTTGATATTTTATATACAATAAAAGATATTCTTGAAATTTGATATTTTATGTACAGTATATACTATATGTTTGGTGAAATTTGATATTATAGGTACAGTATAAAATATATATTAGGTGAAATTTGATATTTTATATACAGTATATAATATATATTTGGTGAAATTTGATATTTTATGTACAGTATATAATATATATTTTTTGAAATTTTATATTTTATGTACAGTATATAATATATATTTGGTGTACTTTCATATTTTATGTACAGTATATAGTATATATTTGGTGACATTTGATATTTTATGTACAGTGTATAATATATATTTGGTGAAATTTCATATTTTATGTACAGTATATAATATATATTTGGTGTACTTTCATATTTAATGTACAGTATATAGTATATATTTGGTGACATTTGATATTTTATATACAATATATAATATATATTTGTGGAAATTTGATATTTTATGTACAGTATATAATATATATTTGGTGAAATTTTATATTTTATGTACAGTATATAAGATATGTTTGGTGTACTTTCATATTTTATGTACAGTATATAGTATATATTTGGTGACATTTGATATATATTTTATATACCGTATATAATATATATTTGGTGTACTTTCATATTTTATGTACAGTATATAGTGTATATTTGGTGACATTTGATATTTTATATACAATAAATAACATATGTTTCTTGAAATTTGATATTTTATGTACAGTATATACTATATATTTGGTGAAATTTGACATTATAGGTACAGTATATAATATATGTTTGGTGAAATTTGATATTTTATATACAGTATATAATATATATTTGGTGAAATTTGATATTTTATGTACAGTATATAATATATATTTTTTGAAATTTTATATTTTATGTACAGTATATAATATATATTTGGTGGACTTTCATATTTTATGTACAGTATATAGTATATATTTGGTGACCTTTGATATTTTATGTACTGTGAATAATATATATTTGGTGTAATTTTATATTTTATGTACAGTATATAATACATATTTGGTGTACTTTCATATTTTATGTACAGTATATAGTATATATTTGGTGACATTTGATATTTTATATACAATATATAATATACATTTGTTGAAATTTGATATTTTATGTAGAGTATATAATATATATTTGGTGAAATTTTATATTTTATGTACAGTATATAAGATATATTTGGTGTAATTTCATATTTTATGTACAGTATATAGTATATATTTGGTGACATTTGATATTTTATATACAATAAATAAGATATGTTTCTTGAAATTTGATATTTTATGTACAGTATATACTATATATTTGGTGAAATTTTATATTTTATGTACAGTATATAAGATATATTTGGTGTACTTTCATATTTTATGTACAGTATATAGTATATATTTGGTGACATTTGATATTTTATGTACAGTATATAATATATATTTGTTGAAATTTGATATTTTATGTATAGTATAAAATATATATTTGGTGAAATTTCATATTTTATATACCGTATATAATATATATTTGGTGTACTTTCATATTTTATGTACAGTATATAGTATATATTTGGTGACATTTGATATTTTATGTACAGTATATAATATATATTTGGTGAAATTTTATATTTTATGTACAGTATATAATATATATTTGGTGTACTTTCATATTTTGTGTACAGTATATAGTGTATATTTGGTGACATTTGATATTTTATATACAATAAATAGGATATGTTTCTTGAAATTTGATATTTTATGTACAGTATATACTATATATTTGGTGAAATTTGATATTATAGGTACAGTATAAAATATATGTTTGGTGAAATTAGATATTTTATATACAGTATATAATATATATTTGGTGAAATTTGATATTTTATGTACAGTATATAATATATATTTTTTGAAATTTTATATTTTATGTACAGTATATAATATATATTTGGTGGACTTTCATATTTTATGTACAGTATATAGTATATATTTGGTGACATTTGATATTTTATATACAGTATATAATATATATTTGTTAAAATTTGATATTTTATGTACAGTATATTATATATATTTTTTGAAATTTTATATTTTATGTACAGTATATAATATATATTTGGTGTACTTTCATATTTTATGTACGGTACATAGTATATATTTGGTGACCTTTGATATTTTATGTACAGTGTATAATATATATTTGGTGCAATTTTATATTTTATGTACAGTATATAATATATATTTGGTGTACTTTCATATTTTATGTACAGTATATAGTATATATTTGGTGACATTTGATATTTTATATACAATAAAAGATATTCTTGAAATTTGATATTTTATGTACAGTATATACTATATGTTTGGTGAAATTTGATATTATAGGTACAGTATAAAATATATATTAGGTGAAATTTGATATTTTATATACAGTATATAATATATATTTGGTGAAATTTGATATTTTATGTACAGTATATAATATATATTTTTTGAAATTTTATATTTTATGTACAGTATATAATATATATTTGGTGTACTTTCATATTTTATGTACAGTATATAGTATATATTTGGTGACATTTGATATTTTATGTACAGTGTATAATATATATTTGGTGAAATTTAATATTTTATGTACAGTATATAATATATATTTGGTGTACTTTCATATTTAATGTACAGTATATAGTATATATTTGGTGACATTTGATATTTTATATACAATATATAATATATATTTGTGGAAATTTGATATTTTATGTACAGTATATAATATATATTTGGTGAAATTTTATATTTTATGTACAGTATATAAGATATGTTTGGTGTACTTTCATATTTTATGTACAGTATATAGTATATATTTGGTGACATTTGATATATATTTTATATACCGTATATAATATATATTTGGTGTACTTTCATATTTTATGTACAGTATATAGTGTATATTTGGTGACATTTGATATTTTATATACAATAAATAACATATGTTTCTTGAAATTTGATATTTTATGTACAGTATATACTATATATTTGGTGAAATTTGACATTATAGGTACAGTATATAATATATGTTTGGTGAAATTTGATATTTTATATACAGTATATAATATATATTTGGTGAAATTTGATATTTTATGTACAGTATATAATATATATTTTTTGAAATTTTATATTTTATGTACAGTATATAATATATATTTGGTGGACTTTCATATTTTATGTACAGTATATAGTATATATTTGGTGACCTTTGATATTTTATGTACTGTGAATAATATATATTTGGTGTAATTTTATATTTTATGTACAGTATATAATACATATTTGGTGTACTTTCATATTTTATGTACAGTATATAGTATATATTTGGTGACATTTGATATTTTATATACAATATATAATATACATTTGTTGAAATTTGATATTTTATGTAGAGTATATAATATATATTTGGTGAAATTTTATATTTTATGTACAGTATATAAGATATATTTGGTGTAATTTCATATTTTATGTACAGTATATAGTATATATTTGGTGACATTTGATATTTTATATACAATAAATAAGATATGTTTCTTGAAATTTGATATTTTATGTACAGTATATACTATATATTTGGTGAAATTTTATATTTTATGTACAGTATATAAGATATATTTGGTGTACTTTCATATTTTATGTACAGTATATAGTATATATTTGGTGACATTTGATATTTTATGTACAGTATATAATATATATTTGTTGAAATTTGATATTTTATGTATAGTATAAAATATATATTTGGTGAAATTTCATATTTTATATACCGTATATAATATATATTTGGTGTACTTTCATATTTTATGTACAGTATATAGTATATATTTGGTGACATTTGATATTTTATGTACAGTATATAATATATATTTGGTGAAATTTTATATTTTATGTACAGTATATAATATATATTTGGTGTACTTTCATATTTTGTGTACAGTATATAGTGTATATTTGGTGACATTTGATATTTTATATACAATAAATAGGATATGTTTCTTGAAATTTGATATTTTATGTACAGTATATACTATATATTTGGTGAAATTTGATATTATAGGTACAGTATAAAATATATGTTTGGTGAAATTAGATATTTTATATACAGTATATAATATATATTTGGTGAAATTTGATATTTTATGTACAGTATATAATATATATTTTTTGAAATTTTATATTTTATGTACAGTATATAATATATATTTGGTGGACTTTCATATTTTATGTACAGTATATAGTATATATTTGGTGACATTTGATATTTTATATACAGTATATAATATATATTTGTTAAAATTTGATATTTTATGTACAGTATATTATATATATTTTTTGAAATTTTATATTTTATGTACAGTATATAATATATATTTGGTGTACTTTCATATTTTATGTACGGTACATAGTATATATTTGGTGACCTTTGATATTTTATGTACAGTGTATAATATATATTTGGTGCAATTTTATATTTTATGTACAGTATATAATATATATTTGGTGTACTTTCATATTTTATGTACAGTATATAGTATATATTTGGTGACATTTGATATTTTATATACAATAAAAGATATTCTTGAAATTTGATATTTTCTGTACAGTATATACTATATGTTTGGTGAAATTTGATATTATAGGTACAGTATAAAATATATATTAGGTGAAATTTGATATTTTATATACAGTATATAATATATATTTGGTGAAATTTGATATTTTATGTACAGTATATAATATATATTTTTTGAAATTTTATATTTTATGTACAGTATATAATATATATTTGGTGTACTTTCATATTTTATGTACAGTATATAGTATATATTTGGTGACATTTGATATTTTATGTACAGTGTATAATATATATTTGGTGAAATTTCATATTTTATGTACAGTATATAATATATATTTGGTGTACTTTCATATTTAATGTACAGTATATAGTATATATTTGGTGACATTTGATATTTTATATACAATATATAATATATATTTGTGGAAATTTGATATTTTATGTACAGTATATAATATATATTTGGTGAAATTTTATATTTTATGTACAGTATATAAGATATGTTTGGTGTACTTTCATATTTTATGTACAGTATATAGTATATATTTGGTGACATTTGATATATATTTTATATACCGTATATAATATATATTTGGTGTACTTTCATATTTTATGTACAGTATATAGTGTATATTTGGTGACATTTGATATTTTATATACAATAAATAACATATGTTTCTTGAAATTTGATATTTTATGTACAGTATATACTATATATTTGGTGAAATTTGACATTATAGGTACAGTATATAATATATGTTTGGTGAAATTTGATATTTTATATACAGTATATAATATATATTTGGTGAAATTTGATATTTTATGTACAGTATATAATATATATTTTTTGAAATTTTATATTTTATGTACAGTATATAATATATATTTGGTGGACTTTCATATTTTATGTACAGTATATAGTATATATTTGGTGACCTTTGATATTTTATGTACTGTGAATAATATATATTTGGTGTAATTTTATATTTTATGTACAGTATATAATACATATTTGGTGTACTTTCATATTTTATGTACAGTATGTAGTATATATTTGGTGACATTTGATATTTTATATACAATATATAATATACATTTGTTGAAATTTGATATTTTATGTAGAGTATATAATATATATTTGGTGAAATTTTATATTTTATGTACAGTATATAAGATATATTTGGTGTAATTTCATATTTTATGTACAGTATATAGTATATATTTGGTGACATTTGATATTTTATATACAATAAATAAGATATGTTTCTTGAAATTTGATATTTTATGTACAGTATATACTATATATTTGGTGAAATTTTATATTTTATGTACAGTATATAAGATATATTTGGTGTACTTTCATATTTTATGTACAGTATATAGTATATATTTGGTGACATTTGATATTTTATGTACAGTATATAATATATATTTGTTGAAATTTGATATTTTATGTATAGTATGAAATATATATTTGGTGAAATTTCATATTTTATATACCGTATATAATATATATTTGGTGTACTTTCATATGTTATGTACAGTATATAGTATATATTTGGTGACATTTGATATTTTATGTACAGTATATAATATATATTTGGTGAAATTTTATATTTTATGTACAGTATATAATATATATTTGGTGTACTTTCATATTTTGTGTACAGTATATAGTGTATATTTGGTGACATTTGATATTTTATATACAATAAATAGGATATGTTTCTTGAAATTTGATATTTTATGTACAGTATATACTATATATTTGGTGAAATTTGATATTATAGGTACAGTATAAAATATATGTTTGGTGAAATTAGATATTTTATATACAGTATATAATATATATTTGGTGAAATTTGATATTTTATGTACAGTATATAATATATATTTTTTGAAATTTTATATTTTATGTACAGTATATAATATATATTTGGTGGACTTTCATATTTTATGTACAGTATATAGTATATATTTGGTGACATTTGATATTTTATATACAGTATATAATATATATTTGTTAAAATTTGATATTTTATGTACAGTATATTATATATATTTTTTGAAATTTTATATTTTATGTACAGTATATAATATATATTTGGTGTACTTTCATATTTTATGTACGGTACATAGTATATATTTGGTGACCTTTGATATTTTATGTACAGTGTATAATATATATTTGGTGCAATTTTATATTTTATGTACAGTATATAATATATATTTGGTGTACTTTCATATTTTATGTACAGTATATAGTATATATTTGGTGACATTTGATATTTTATATACAATAAAAGATATTCTTGAAATTTGATATTTTATGTACAGTATATACTATATGTTTGGTGAAATTTGATATTATAGGTACAGTATAAAATATATATTAGGTGAAATTTGATATTTTATATACAGTATATAATATATATTTGGTGAAATTTGATATTTTATGTACAGTATATAATATATATTTTTTGAAATTTTATATTTTATGTACAGTATATAATATATATTTGGTGTACTTTCATATTTTATGTACAGTATATAGTATATATTTGGTGACATTTGATATTTTATGTACAGTGTATAATATATATTTGGTGAAATTTCATATTTTATGTACAGTATATAATATATATTTGGTGTACTTTCATATTTAATGTACAGTATATAGTATATATTTGGTGACATTTGATATTTTATATACAATATATAATATATATTTGTGGAAATTTGATATTTTATGTACAGTATATAATATATATTTGGTGAAATTTTATATTTTATGTACAGTATATAAGATATGTTTGGTGTACTTTCATATTTTATGTACAGTATATAGTATATATTTGGTGACATTTGATATATATTTTATATACCGTATATAATATATATTTGGTGTACTTTCATATTTTATGTACAGTATATAGTGTATATTTGGTGACATTTGATATTTTATATACAATAAATAACATATGTTTCTTGAAATTTGATATTTTATGTACAGTATATACTATATATTTGGTGAAATTTGACATTATAGGTACAGTATATAATATATGTTTGGTGAAATTTGATATTTTATATACAGTATATAATATATATTTGGTGAAATTTGATATTTTATGTACAGTATATAATATATATTTTTTGAAATTTTATATTTTATGTACAGTATATAATATATATTTGGTGGACTTTCATATTTTATGTACAGTATATAGTATATATTTGGTGACCTTTGATATTTTATGTACTGTGAATAATATATATTTGGTGTAATTTTATATTTTATGTACAGTATATAATACATATTTGGTGTACTTTCATATTTTATGTACAGTATATAGTATATATTTGGTGACATTTGATATTTTATATACAATATATAATATACATTTGTTGAAATTTGATATTTTATGTACAGTATATAATATATATTTGGTGAAATTTTATATTTTATGTACAGTATATAAGATATATTTGGTGTAATTTCATATTTTATGTACAGTATATAGTATATATTTGGTGACATTTGATATTTTATATACAATAAATAAGATATGTTTCTTGAAATTTGATATTTTATGTACAGTATATACTATATATTTGGTGAAATTTTATATTTTATGTACAGTATATAAGATATATTTGGTGTACTTTCATATTTTATGTACAGTATATAGTATATATTTGGTGACATTTGATATTTTATGTACAGTATATAATATATATTTGTTGAAATTTGATATTTTATGTATAGTATAAAATATATATTTGGTGAAATTTCATATTTTATATACCGTATATAATATATATTTGGTGTACTTTCATATTTTATGTACAGTATATAGTATATATTTGGTGACATTTGATATTTTATGTACAGTATATAATATATATTTGGTGAAATTTTATATTTTATGTACAGTATATAATATATATTTGGTGTACTTTCATATTTTGTGTACAGTATATAGTGTATATTTGGTGACATTTGATATTTTATATACAATAAATAGGATATGTTTCTTGAAATTTGATATTTTATGTACAGTATATACTATATATTTGGTGAAATTTGATATTATAGGTACAGTATAAAATATATGTTTGGTGAAATTAGATATTTTATATACAGTATATAATATATATTTGGTGAAATTTGATATTTTATGTACAGTATATAATATATATTTTTTGAAATTTTATATTTTATGTACAGTATATAATATATATTTGGTGGACTTTCATATTTTATGTACAGTATATAGTATATATTTGGTGACATTTGATATTTTATATACAGTATATAATATATATTTGTTAAAATTTGATATTTTATGTACAGTATATTATATATATTTTTTGAAATTTTATATTTTATGTACAGTAGATAATATATATTTGGTGTACTTTCATATTTTATGTACGGTACATAGTATATATTTGGTGACCTTTGATATTTTATGTACAGTGTATAATATATATTTGGTGCAATTTTATATTTTATGTACAGTATATAATATATATTTGGTGTACTTTCATATTTTATGTACAGTATATAGTATATATTTGGTGACATTTGATATTTTATATACAATAAAAGATATTCTTGAAATTTGATATTTTATGTACAGTATATACTATATGTTTGGTGAAATTTGATATTATAGGTACAGTATAAAATATATATTATGTGAAATTTGATATTTTATATACAGTATATAATATATATTTGGTGAAATTTGATATTTTATGTACAGTATATAATATATATTTTTTGAAATTTTATATTTTATGTACAGTATATAATATATATTTGGTGTACTTTCATATTTTATGTACAGTATATAGTATATATTTGGTGACATTTGATATTTTATGTACAGTGTATAATATATATTTGGTGAAATTTCATATTTTATGTACAGTATATAATATATATTTGGTGTACTTTCATATTTAATGTACAGTATATAGTATATATTTGGTGACATTTGATATTTTATATACAATATATAATATATATTTGTGGAAATTTGATATTTTATGTACAGTATATAATATATATTTGGTGAAATTTTATATTTTATGTACAGTATATAAGATATGTTTGGTGTACTTTCATATTTTATGTACAGTATATAGTATATATTTGGTGACATTTGATATATATTTTATATACCGTATATAATATATATTTGGTGTACTTTCATATTTTATGTACAGTATATAGTGTATATTTGGTGACATTTGATATTTTATATACAATAAATAACATATGTTTCTTGAAATTTGATATTTTATGTACAGTATATACTATATATTTGGTGAAATTTGACATTATAGGTACAGTATATAATATATGTTTGGTGAAATTTGATATTTTATATACAGTATATAATATATGTTTGGTGAAATTTGATATTTTATGTACAGTATATAATATATATTTTTTGAAATTTTATATTTTATGTACAGTATATAATATATATTTGGTGGACTTTCATATTTTATGTACAGTATATAGTATATATTTGGTGACCTTTGATATTTTATGTACTGTGAATAATATATATTTGGTGTAATTTTATATTTTATGTACAGTATATAATACATATTTGGTGTACTTTCATATTTTATGTACAGTATGTAGTATATATTTGGTGACATTTGATATTTTATATACAATATATAATATACATTTGTTGAAATTTGATATTTTATGTAGAGTATATAATATATATTTGGTGAAATTTTATATTTTATGTACAGTATATAAGATATATTTGGTGTAATTTCATATTTTATGTACAGTATATAGTATATATTTGGTGACATTTGATATTTTATATACAATAAATAAGATATGTTTCTTGAAATTTGATATTTTATGTACAGTATATACTATATATTTGGTGAAATTTTATATTTTATGTACAGTATATAAGATATATTTGGTGTACTTTCATATTTTATGTACAGTATATAGTATATATTTGGTGACATTTGATATTTTATGTACAGTATATAATATATATTTGTTGAAATTTGATATTTTATGTATAGTATAAAATATATATTTGGTGAAATTTCATATTTTATATACCGTATATAATATATATTTGGTGTACTTTCATATTTTATGTACAGTATATAGTATATATTTGGTGACATTTGATATTTTATGTACAGTATATAATATATATTTGGTGAAATTTTATATTTTATGTACAGTATATAATATATATTTGGTGTACTTTCATATTTTGTGTACAGTATATAGTGTATATTTGGTGACATTTGATATTTTATATACAATAAATAGGATATGTTTCTTGAAATTTGATATTTTATGTACAGTATATACTATATATTTGGTGAAATTTGATATTATAGGTACAGTATAAAATATATGTTTGGTGAAATTAGATATTTTATATACAGTATATAATATATATTTGGTGAAATTTGATATTTTATGTACAGTATATAATATATATTTTTTGAAATTTTATATTTTATGTACAGTATATAATATATATTTGGTGGACTTTCATATTTTATGTACAGTATATAGTATATATTTGGTGACATTTGATATTTTATATACAGTATATAATATATATTTGTTAAAATTTGATATTTTATGTACAGTATATTATATATATTTTTTGAAATTTTATATTTTATGTACAGTATATAATATATATTTGGTGTACTTTCATATTTTATGTACGGTACATAGTATATATTTGGTGACCTTTGATATTTTATGTACAGTGTATAATATATATTTGGTGCAATTTTATATTTTATGTACAGTATATAATATATATTTGGTGTACTTTCATATTTTATGTACAGTATATAGTATATATTTGGTAACATTTGATATTTTATATACAATAAAAGATATTCTTGAAATTTGATATTTTATGTACAGTATATACTATATGTTTGGTGAAATTTGATATTATAGGTACAGTATAAAATATATATTAGGTGAAATTTGATATTTTATATACAGTATATAATATATATTTGGTGAAATTTGATATTTTATGTACAGTATATAATATATATTTTTTGAAATTTTATATTTTATGTACAGTATATAATATATATTTGGTGTACTTTCATATTTTATGTACAGTATATAGTATATATTTGGTGACATTTGATATTTTATGTACAGTGTATAATATATATTTGGTGAAATTTCATATTTTATGTACAGTATATAATATATATTTGGTGTACTTTCATATTTAATGTACAGTATATAGTATATATTTGGTGACATTTGATATTTTATATACAATATATAATATATATTTGTGGAAATTTGATATTTTATGTACAGTATATAATATATATTTGGTGAAATTTTATATTTTATGTACAGTATATAAGATATGTTTGGTGTACTTTCATATTTTATGTACAGTATATAGTATATATTTGGTGACATTTGATATATATTTTATATACCGTATATAATATATATTTGGTGTACTTTCATATTTTATGTACAGTATATAGTGTATATTTGGTGACATTTGATATTTTATATACAATAAATAACATATGTTTCTTGAAATTTGATATTTTATGTACAGTATATACTATATATTTGGTGAAATTTGACATTATAGGTACAGTATATAATATATGTTTGGTGAAATTTGATATTTTATATACAGTATATAATATATATTTGGTGAAATTTGATATTTTATGTACAGTATATAATATATATTTTTTGAAATTTTATATTTTATGTACAGTATATAATATATATTTGGTGGACTTTCATATTTTATGTACAGTATATAGTATATATTTGGTGACCTTTGATATTTTATGTACTGTGAATAATATATATTTGGTGTAATTTTATATTTTATGTACAGTATATAATACATATTTGGTGTACTTTCATATTTTATGTACAGTATATAGTATATATTTGGTGACATTTGATATTTTATATACAATATATAATATACATTTGTTGAAATTTGATATTTTATGTAGAGTATATAATATATATTTGGTGAAATTTTATATTTTATGTACAGTATATAAGATACATTTGGTGTAATTTCATATTTTATGTACAGTATATAGTATATATTTGGTGACATTTGATATTTTATATACAATAAATAAGATATGTTTCTTGAAATTTGATATTTTATGTACAGTATATACTATATATTTGGTGAAATTTTATATTTTATGTACAGTATATAAGATATATTTGGTGTACTTTCATATTTTATGTACAGTATATAGTATATATTTGGTGACATTTGATATTTTATGTACAGTATATAATATATATTTGTTGAAATTTGATATTTTATGTATAGTATAAAATATATATTTGGTGAAATTTCATATTTTATATACCGTATATAATATATATTTGGTGTACTTTCATATTTTATGTACAGTATATAGTATATATTTGGTGACATTTGATATTTTATGTACAGTATATAATATATATTTGGTGAAATTTTATATTTTATGTACAGTATATAATATATATTTGGTGTACTTTCATATTTTGTGTACAGTATATAGTGTATATTTGGTGACATTTGATATTTTATATACAATAAATAGGATATGTTTCTTGAAATTTGATATTTTATGTACAGTATATACTATATATTTGGTGAAATTTGATATTATAGGTACAGTATAAAATATATGTTTGGTGAAATTAGATATTTTATATACAGTATATAATATATATTTGGTGAAATTTGATATTTTATGTACAGTATATAATATATATTTTTTGAAATTTTATATTTTATGTACAGTATATAATATATATTTGGTGGACTTTCATATTTTATGTACAGTATATAGTATATATTTGGTGACATTTGATATTTTATATACAGTATATAATATATATTTGTTAAAATTTGATATTTTATGTACAGTATATTATATATATTTTTTGAAATTTTATATTTTATGTACAGTATATAATATATATTTGGTGTACTTTCATATTTTATGTACGGTACATAGTATATATTTGGTGACCTTTGATATTTTATGTACAGTGTATAATATATATTTGGTGCAATTTTATATTTTATGTACAGTATATAATATATATTTGGTGTACTTTCATATTTTATGTACAGTATATAGTATATATTTGGTGACATTTGATATTTTATATACAATAAAAGATATTCTTGAAATTTGATATTTTATGTACAGTATATACTATATGTTTGGTGAAATTTGATATTATAGGTACAGTATAAAATATATATTAGGTGAAATTTGATATTTTATATACAGTATATAATATATATTTGGTGAAATTTGATATTTTATGTACAGTATATAATATATATTTTTTGAAATTTTATATTTTATGTACAGTATATAATATATATTTGGTGTACTTTCATATTTTATGTACAGTATATAGTATATATTTGGTGACATTTGATATTTTATGTACAGTGTATAATATATATTTGGTGAAATTTCATATTTTATGTACAGTATATAATATATATTTGGTGTACTTTCATATTTAATGTACAGTATATAGTATATATTTGGTGACATTTGATATTTTATATACAATATATAATATATATTTGTGGAAATTTGATATTTTATGTACAGTATATAATATATATTTGGTGAAATTTTATATTTTATGTACAGTATATAAGATATGTTTGGTGTACTTTCATATTTTATGTACAGTATATAGTATATATTTGGTGACATTTGATATATATTTTATATAACGTATATAATATATATTTGGTGTACTTTCATATTTTATGTACAGTATATAGTGTATATTTGGTGACATTTGATATTTTATATACAATAAATAACATATGTTTCTTGAAATTTGATATTTTATGTACAGTATATACTATATATTTGGTGAAATTTGACATTATAGGTACAGTATATAATATATGTTTGGTGAAATTTGATATTTTATATACAGTATATAATATATATTTGGTGAAATTTGATATTTTATGTACAGTATATAATATATATTTTTTGAAATTTTATATTTTATGTACAGTATATAATATATATTTGGTGGACTTTCATATTTTATGTACAGTATATAGTATATATTTGGTGACCTTTGATATTTTATGTACTGTGAATAATATATATTTGGTGTAATTTTATATTTTATGTACAGTATATAATACATATTTGGTGTACTTTCATATTTTATGTACAGTATATAGTATATATTTGGTGACATTTGATATTTTATATACAATATATAATATACATTTGTTGAAATTTGATATTTTATGTAGAGTATATAATATATATTTGGTGAAATTTTATATTTTATGTACAGTATATAAGATATATTTGGTGTAATTTCATATTTTATGTACAGTATATAGTATATATTTGGTGACATTTGATATTTTATATACAATAAATAAGATATGTTTCTTGAAATTTGATATTTTATGTACAGTATATACTATATATTTGGTGAAATTTTATATTTTATGTACAGTATATAAGATATATTTGGTGTACTTTCATATTTTATGTACAGTATATAGTATATATTTTGTGACATTTGATATTTTATGTACAGTATATAATATATATTTGTTGAAATTTGATATTTTATGTATAGTATAAAATATATATTTGGTGAAATTTCATATTTTATATACCGTATATAATATATATTTGGTGTACTTTCATATTTTATGTACAGTATATAGTATATATTTGGTGACATTTGATATTTTATGTACAGTTTATAATATATATTTGGTGAAATTTTATATTTTATGTACAGTATATAATATATATTTGGTGTACTTTCATATTTTGTGTACAGTATATAGTGTATATTTGGTGACATTTGATATTTTATATACAATAAATAGGATATGTTTCTTGAAATTTGATATTTTATGTACAGTATATACTATATATTTGGTGAAATTTGATATTATAGGTACAGTATAAAATATATGTTTGGTGAAATTAGATATTTTATATACAGTATATAATATATATTTGGTGAAATTTGATATTTTATGTACAGTATATAATATATATTTTTTGAAATTTTATATTTTATGTACAGTATATAATATATATTTGGTGGACTTTCATATTTTATGTACAGTATATAGTATATATTTGGTGACATTTGATATTTTATATACAGTATATAATATATATTTGTTAAAATTTGATATTTTATGTACAGTATATTATATATATTTTTTGAAATTTTATATTTTATGTACAGTATATAATATATATTTGGTGTACTTTCATATTTTATGTACGGTACATAGTATATATTTGGTGACCTTTGATATTTTATGTACAGTGTATAATATATATTTGGTGCAATTTTATATTTTATGTACAGTATATAATATATATTTGGTGTACTTTCATATTTTATGTACAGTATATAGTATATATTTGGTGACATTTGATATTTTATATACAATAAAAGATATTCTTGAAATTTGATATTTTATGTACAGTATATACTATATGTTTGGTGAAATTTGATATTATAGGTACAGTATAAAATATATATTAGGTGAAATTTGATATTTTATATACAGTATATAATATATATTTGGTGAAATTTGATATTTTATGTACAGTATATAATATATATTTTTTGAAATTTTATATTTTATGTACAGTATATAATATATATTTGGTGTACTTTCATATTTTATGTACAGTATATAGTATATATTTGGTGACATTTGATATTTTATGTACAGTGTATAATATATATTTGGTGAAATTTCATATTTTATGTACAGTATATAATATATATTTGGTGTACTTTCATATTTAATGTACAGTATATAGTATATATTTGGTGACATTTGATATTTTATATACAATATATAATATATATTTGTGGAAATTTGATATTTTATGTACAGTATATAATATATATTTGGTGAAATTTTATATTTTATGTACAGTATATAAGATATGTTTGGTGTACTTTCATATTTTATGTACAGTATATAGTATATATTTGGTGACATTTGATATATATTTTATATACCGTATATAATATATATTTGGTGTACTTTCATATTTTATGTACAGTATATAGTGTATATTTGGTGACATTTGATATTTTATATACAATAAATAACATATGTTTCTTGAAATTTGATATTTTATGTACAGTATATACTATATATTTGGTGAAATTTGACATTATAGGTACAGTATATAATATATGTTTGGTGAAATTTGATATTTTATATACAGTATATAATATATATTTGGTGAAATTTGATATTTTATGTACAGTATATAATATATATTTTTTGAAATTTTATATTTTATGTACAGTATATAATATATATTTGGTGGACTTTCATATTTTATGTACAGTATATAGTATATATTTGGTGACCTTTGATATTTTATGTACTGTGAATAATATATATTTGGTGTAATTTTATATTTTATGTACAGTATATAATACATATTTGGTGTACTTTCATATTTTATGTACAGTATATAGTATATATTTGGTGACATTTGATATTTTATATACAATATATAATATACATTTGTTGAAATTTGATATTTTATGTAGAGTATATAATATATATTTGGTGAAATTTTATATTTTATGTACAGTATATAAGATATATTTGGTGTACTTTCATATTTTATGTACAGTATATAGTATATATTTGGTGAAATTTGATATTTTATGTACAGTATATAATATATATTTGTTGAAATTTGATATTTTATGTATAGTATAAAATATATATTTGGTGAAATTTCATATTTTATATACCGTATATAATATATATTTGGTGTACTTTCATATTTTATGTACAGTATATAGTATATATTTGGTGACATTTGATATTTTATGTACAGTATATAATATATATTTGGTGAAATTTTATATTTTATGTACAGTATATAATATATATTTGGTGTACTTTCATATTTTGTGTACAGTATATAGTGTATATTTGGTGACATTTGATATTTTATATACAATAAATAGGATATGTTTCTTGAAATTTGATATTTTATGTACAGTATATACTATATATTTGGTGAAATTTGATATTATAGGTACAGTATAAAATATATGTTTGGTGAAATTAGATATTTTATATACAGTATATAATATATATTTGGTGAAATTTGATATTTTATGTACAGTATATAATATATATTTTTTGAAATTTTATATTTTATGTACAGTATATAATATATATTTGGTGGACTTTCATATTTTATGTACAGTATATAGTATATATTTGGTGACCTTTGATATTTTATGTACTGTGAATAATATATATTTGGTGTAATTTTATATTTTATGTACAGTATATAATACATATTTGGTGTACTTTCATATTTTATGTACAGTATATAGTATATATTTGGTGACATTTGATATTTTATATACAATATATAATATACATTTGTTGAAATTTGATATTTTATGTAGAGTATATAATATATATTTGGTGAAATTTTATATTTTATGTACAGTATATAAGATATATTTGGTGTAATTTCATATTTTATGTACAGTATATAGTATATATTTGGTGACATTTGATATTTTATATACAATAAATCAGATATGTTTCTTGAAATTTGATATTTTATGTACAGTATATACTATATATTTGGTGAAATTTTATATTTTATGTACAGTATATAAGATATATTTGGTGTACTTTCATATTTTATGTACAGTATATAGTATATATTTGGTGACATTTGATATTTTATGTACAGTATATAATATATATTTGTTGAAATTTGATATTTTATGTATAGTATAAAATATATATTTGGTGAAATTTCATATTTTATATACCGTATATAATATATATTTGGTGTACTTTCATATTTTATGTACAGTATATAGTATATATTTGGTGACATTTGATATTTTATGTACAGTATATAATATATATTTGGTGAAATTTTATATTTTATGTACAGTATATAATATATATTTGGTGTACTTTCATATTTTGTGTACAGTATATAGTGTATATTTGGTGACATTTGATATTTTATATACAATAAATAGGATATGTTTCTTGAAATTTGATATTTTATGTACAGTATATACTATATATTTGGTGAAATTTGATATTATAGGTACAGTATAAAATATATGTTTGGTGAAATTAGATATTTTATATACAGTATATAATATATATTTGGTGAAATTTGATATTTTATGTACAGTATATAATATATATTTTTTGAAATTTTATATTTTATGTACAGTATATAATATATATTTGGTGGACTTTCATATTTTATGTACAGTATATAGTATATATTTGGTGACATTTGATATTTTATATACAGTATATAATATATATTTGTTAAAATTTGATATTTTATGTACAGTATATTATATATATTTTTTGAAATTTTATATTTTATGTACAGTATATAATATATATTTGGTGTACTTTCATATTTTATGTACGGTACATAGTATATATTTGGTGACCTTTGATATTTTATGTACAGTGTATAATATATATTTGGTGCAATTTTATATTTTATGTACAGTATATAATATATATTTGGTGTACTTTCATATTTTATGTACAGTATATAGTATATATTTGGTGACATTTGATATTTTATATACAATAAAAGATATTCTTGAAATTTGATATTTTATGTACAGTATATACTATATGTTTGGTGAAATTTGATATTATAGGTACAGTATAAAATATATATTAGGTGAAATTTGATATTTTATATACAGTATATAATATATATTTGGTGAAATTTGATATTTTATGTACAGTATATAATATATATTTTTTGAAATTTTATATTTTATGTACAGTATATAATATATATTTGGTGTACTTTCATATTTTATGTACAGTATATAGTATATATTTGGTGACATTTGATATTTTATGTACAGTGTATAATATATATTTGGTGAAATTTCATATTTTATGTACAGTATATAATATATATTTGGTGTACTTTCATATTTAATGTACAGTATATAGTATATATTTGGTGACATTTGATATTTTATATACAATATATAATATATATTTGTGGAAATTTGATATTTTATGTACAGTATATAATATATATTTGGTGAAATTTTATATTTTATGTACAGTATATAAGATATGTTTGGTGTACTTTCATATTTTATGTACAGTATATAGTATATATTTGGTGACATTTGATATATATTTTATATACCGTATATAATATATATTTGGTGTACTTTCATATTTTATGTACAGTATATAGTGTATATTTGGTGACATTTGATATTTTATATACAATAAATAACATATGTTTCTTGAAATTTGATATTTTATGTACAGTATATACTATATATTTGGTGAAATTTGACATTATAGGTACAGTATATAATATATGTTTGGTGAAATTTGATATTTTATATACAGTATATAATATATATTTGGTGAAATTTGATATTTTATGTACAGTATATAATATATATTTTTTGAAATTTTATATTTTATGTACAGTATATAATATATATTTGGTGGACTTTCATATTTTATGTACAGTATATAGTATATATTTGGTGACCTTTGATATTTTATGTACTGTGAATAATATATATTTGGTGTAATTTTATATTTTATGTACAGTATATAATACATATTTGGTGTACTTTCATATTTTATGTACAGTATATAGTATATATTTGGTGACATTTGATATTTTATATACAATATATAATATACATTTGTTGAAATTTGATATTTTATGTAGAGTATATAATATATATTTGGTGAAATTTTATATTTTATGTACAGTATATAAGATATATTTGGTGTAATTTCATATTTTATGTACAGTATATAGTATATATTTGGTGACATTTGATATTTTATATACAATAAATAAGATATGTTTCTTGAAATTTGATATTTTATGTACAGTATATACTATATATTTGGTGAAATTTTATATTTTATGTACAGTATATAAGATATATTTGGTGTACTTTCATATTTTATGTACAGTATATAGTATATATTTGGTGACATTTGATATTTTATGTACAGTATATAATATATATTTGTTGAAATTTGATATTTTATGTATAGTATAAAATATATATTTGGTGAAATTTCATATTTTATATACCGTATATAATATATATTTGGTGTACTTTCATATTTTATGTACAGTATATAGTATATATTTGGTGACATTTGATATTTTATGTACAGTATATAATATATATTTGGTGAAATTTTATATTTTATGTACAGTATATAATATATATTTGGTGTACTTTCATATTTTGTGTACAGTATATAGTGTATATTTGGTGACATTTGATATTTTATATACAATAAATAGGATATGTTTCTTGAAATTTGATATTTTATGTACAGTATATACTATATATTTGGTGAAATTTGATATTATAGGTACAGTATAAAATATATGTTTGGTGAAATTAGATATTTTATATACAGTATATAATATATATTTGGTGAAATTTGATATTTTATGTACAGTATATAATATATATTTTTTGAAATTTTATATTTTATGTACAGTATATAATATATATTTGGTGGACTTTCATATTTTATGTACAGTATATAGTATATATTTGGTGACATTTGATATTTTATATACAGTATATAATATATATTTGTTAAAATTTGATATTTTATGTACAGTATATTATATATATTTTTTGAAATTTTATATTTTATGTACAGTATATAATATATATTTGGTGTACTTTCATATTTTATGTACGGTACATAGTATATATTTGGTGACCTTTGATATTTTATGTACAGTGTATAATATATATTTGGTGCAATTTTATATTTTATGTACAGTATATAATATATATTTGGTGTACTTTCATATTTTATGTACAGTATATAGTATATATTTGGTGACATTTGATATTTTATATACAATAAAAGATATTCTTGAAATTTGATATTTTATGTACAGTATATACTATATGTTTGGTGAAATTTGATATTATAGGTACAGTATAAAATATATATTAGGTGAAATATGATATTTTATATACAGTATATAATATATATTTGGTGAAATTTGATATTTTATGTACAGTATATAATATATATTTTTTGAAATTTTATATTTTATGTACAGTATATAATATATATTTGGTGTACTTTCATATTTTATGTACAGTATATAGTATATATTTGGTGACATTTGATATTTTATGTACAGTGTATAATATATATTTGGTGAAATTTCATATTTTATGTACAGTATATAATATATATTTGGTGTACTTTCATATTTAATGTACAGTATATAGTATATATTTGGTGACATTTGATATTTTATATACAATATATAATATATATTTGTGGAAATTTGATATTTTATGTACAGTATATAATATATATTTGGTGAAATTTTATATTTTATGTACAGTATATAAGATATGTTTGGTGTACTTTCATATTTTATGTACAGTATATAGTATATATTTGGTGACATTTGATATATATTTTATATACCGTATATAATATATATTTGGTGTACTTTCATATTTTATGTACAGTATATAGTGTATATTTGGTGACATTTGATATTTTATATACAATAAATAACATATGTTTCTTGAAATTTGATATTTTATGTACAGTATATACTATATATTTGGTGAAATTTGACATTATAGGTACAGTATATAATATATGTTTGGTGAAATTTGATATTTTATATACAGTATATAATATATATTTGGTGAAATTTGATATTTTATGTACAGTATATAATATATATTTTTTGAAATTTTATATTTTATGTACAGTATATAATATATATTTGGTGGACTTTCATATTTTATGTACAGTATATAGTATATATTTGGTGACCTTTGATATTTTATGTACTGTGAATAATATATATTTGGTGTAATTTTATATTTTATGTACAGTATATAATACATATTTGGTGTACTTTCATATTTTATGTACAGTATATAGTATATATTGGTGACATTTGATATTTTATATACAATATATAATATACATTTGTTGAAATTTGATATTTTATGTAGAGTATATAATATATATTTGGTGAAATTTTATATTTTATGTACAGTATATAAGATATATTTGGTGTAATTTCATATTTTATGTACAGTATATAGTATATATTTGGTGACATTTGATATTTTATATACAATAAATAAGATATGTTTCTTGAAATTTGATATTTTATGTACAGTATATACTATATATTTGGTGAAATTTTATATTTTATGTACAGTATATAAGATATATTTGGTGTACTTTCATATTTTATGTACAGTATATAGTATATATTTGGTCACATTTGATATTTTATGTACAGTATATAATATATATTTGTTGAAATTTGATATTTTATGTATAGTATAAAATATATATTTGGTGAAATTTCATATTTTATATACCGTATATAATATATATTTGGTGTACTTTCATATTTTATGTACAGTATATAGTATATATTTGGTGACATTTGATATTTTATGTACAGTATATAATATATATTTGGTGAAATTTTATATTTTATGTACAGTATATAATATATATTTGGTGTACTTTCATATTTTGTGTACAGTATATAGTGTATATTTGGTGACATTTGATATTTTATATACAATAAATAGGATATGTTTCTTGAAATTTGATATTTTATGTACAGTATATACTATATATTTGGTGAAATTTGATATTATAGGTACAGTATAAAATATATGTTTGGTGAAATTAGATATTTTATATACAGTATATAATATATATTTGGTGAAATTTGATATTTTATGTACAGTATATAATATATATTTTTTGAAATTTTATATTTTATGTACAGTATATAATATATATTTGGTGGACTTTCATATTTTATGTACAGTATATAGTATATATTTGGTGACATTTGATATTTTATATACAGTATATAATATATATTTGTTAAAATTTGATATTTTATGTACAGTATATTATATATATTTTTTGAAATTTTATATTTTATGTACAGTATATAATATATATTTGGTGTACTTTCATATTTTATGTACGGTACATAGTATATATTTGGTGACCTTTGATATTTTATGTACAGTGTATAATATATATTTGGTGCAATTTTATATTTTATGTACAGTATATAATATATATTTGGTGTACTTTCATATTTTATGTACAGTATATAGTATATATTTGGTGACATTTGATATTTTATATACAATAAAAGATATTCTTGAAATTTGATATTTTATGTACAGTATATACTATATGTTTGGTGAAATTTGATATTATAGGTACAGTATAAAATATATATTAGGTGAAATTTGATATTTTATATACAGTATATAATATATATTTGGTGAAATTTGATATTTTATGTACAGTATATAATATATATTTTTTGAAATTTTATATTTTATGTACAGTATATAATATATATTTGGTGTACTTTCATATTTTATGTACAGTATATAGTATATATTTGGTGACATTTGATATTTTATGTACAGTGTATAATATATATTTGGTGAAATTTCATATTTTATGTACAGTATATAATATATATTTGGTGTACTTTCATATTTAATGTACAGTATATAGTATATATTTGGTGACATTTGATATTTTATATACAATATATAATATATATTTGTGGAAATTTGATATTTTATGTACAGTATATAATATATATTTGGTGAAATTTTATATTTTATGTACAGTATATAAGATATGTTTGGTGTACTTTCATATTTTATGTACAGTATATAGTATATATTTGGTGACATTTGATATATATTTTATATACCGTATATAATATATATTTGGTGTACTTTCATATTTTATGTACAGTATATAGTGTATATTTGGTGACATTTGATATTTTATATACAATAAATAACATATGTTTCTTGAAATTTGATATTTTATGTACAGTATATACTATATATTTGGTGAAATTTGACATTATAGGTACAGTATATAATATATGTTTGGTGAAATTTGATATTTTATATACAGTATATAATATATATTTGGTGAAATTTGATATTTTATGTACAGTATATAATATATATTTTTTGATATTTTATATTTTATGTACAGTATATAATATATATTTGGTGGACTTTCATATTTTATGTACAGTATATAGTATATATTTGGTGACCTTTGATATTTTATGTACTGTGAATAATATATATTTGGTGTAATTTTATATTTTATGTACAGTATATAATACATATTTGGTGTACTTTCATATTTTATGTACAGTATATAGTATATATTTGGTGACATTTGATATTTTATATACAATATATAATATACCTTTGTTGAAATTTGATATTTTATGTAGAGTATATAATATATATTTGGTGAAATTTTATATTTTATGTACAGTATATAAGATATATTTGGTGTAATTTCATATTTTATGTACAGTATATAGTATATATTTGGTGACATTTGATATTTTATATACAATAAATAAGATATGTTTCTTGAAATTTGATATTTTATGTACAGTATATACTATATATTTGGTGAAATTTTATATTTTATGTACAGTATATAAGATATATTTGGTGTACTTTCATATTTTATGTACAGTATATAGTATATATTTGGTGACATTTGATATTTTATGTACAGTATATAATATATATTTGTTGAAATTTGATATTTTATGTATAGTATAAAATATATATTTGGTGAAATTTCATATTTTATATACCGTATATAATATATATTTGGTGTACTTTCATATTTTATGTACAGTATATAGTATATATTTGGTGACATTTGATATTTTATGTACAGTATATAATATATATTTGGTGAAATTTTATATTTTATGTACAGTATATAATATATATTTGGTGTACTTTCATATTTTGTGTACAGTATATAGTGTATATTTGGTGACATTTGATATTTTATATACAATAAATAGGATATGTTTCTTGAAATTTGATATTTTATGTACAGTATATACTATATATTTGGTGAAATTTGATATTATAGGTACAGTATAAAATATATGTTTGGTGAAATTAGATATTTTATATACAGTATATAATATATATTTGGTGAAATTTGATATTTTATGTACAGTATATAATATATATTTTTTGAAATTTTATATTTTATGTACAGTATATAATATATATTTGGTGGACTTTCATATTTTATGTACAGTATATAGTATATATTTGGTGACATTTGATATTTTATATACAGTATATAATATATATTTGTTAAAATTTGATATTTTATGTACAGTATATTATATATATTTTTTGAAATTTTATATTTTATGTACAGTATATAATATATATTTGGTGTACTTTCATATTTTATGTACGGTACATAGTATATATTTGGTGACCTTTGATATTTTATGTACAGTGTATAATATATATTTGGTGCAATTTTATATTTTATGTACAGTATATAATATATATTTGGTGTACTTTCATATTTTATGTACAGTATATAGTATATATTTGGTGACATTTGATATTTTATATACAATAAAAGATATTCTTGAAATTTGATATTTTATGTACAGTATATACTATATGTTTGGTGAAATTTGATATTATAGGTACAGTATAAAATATATATTAGGTGAAATTTGATATTTTATATACAGTATATAATATATATTTGGTGAAATTTGATATTTTATGTACAGTATATAATATATATTTTTTGAAATTTTATATTTTATGTACAGTATATAATATATATTTGGTGTACTTTCATATTTTATGTACAGTATATAGTATATATTTGGTGACATTTGATATTTTATGTACAGTGTATAATATATATTTGGTGAAATTTCATATTTTATGTACAGTATATAATATATATTTGGTGTACTTTCATATTTAATGTACAGTATATAGTATATATTTGGTGACATTTGATATTTTATATACAATATATAATATATATTTGTGGAAATTTGATATTTTATGTACAGTATATAATATATATTTGGTGAAATTTTATATTTTATGTACAGTATATAAGATATGTTTGGTGTACTTTCATATTTTATGTACAGTATATAGTATATATTTGGTGACATTTGATATATATTTTATATACCGTATATAATATATATTTGGTGTACTTTCATATTTTATGTACAGTATATAGTGTATATTTGGTGACATTTGATATTTTATATACAATAAATAACATATGTTTCTTGAAATTTGATATTTTATGTACAGTATATACTATATATTTGGTGAAATTTGACATTATAGGTACAGTATATAATATATGTTTGGTGAAATTTGATATTTTATATACAGTATATAATATATATTTGGTGAAATTTGATATTTTATGTACAGTATATAATATATATTTTTTGAAATTTTATATTTTATGTACAGTATATAATATATATTTGGTGGACTTTCATATTTTATGTACAGTATATAGTATATATTTGGTGACCTTTGATATTTTATGTACTGTGAATAATATATATTTGGTGTAATTTTATATTTTATGTACAGTATATAATACATATTTGGTGTACTTTCATATTTTATGTACAGTATATAGTATATATTTGGTGACATTTGATATTTTATATACAATATATAATATACATTTGTTGAAATTTGATATTTTATGTAGAGTATATAATATATATTTGGTGAAATTTTATATTTTATGTACAGTATATAAGATATATTTGGTGTAATTTCATATTTTATGTACAGTATATAGTATATATTTGGTGACATTTGATATTTTATATACAATAAATAAGATATGTTTCTTGAAATTTGATATTTTATGTACAGTATATACTATATATTTGGTGAAATTTTATATTTTATGTACAGTATATAAGATATATTTGGTGTACTTTCATATTTTATGTACAGTATATAGTATATATTTGGTGACATTTGATATTTTATGTACAGTATATAATATATATTTGTTGAAATTTGATATTTTATGTATAGTATAAAATATATATTTGGTGAAATTTCATATTTTATATACCGTATATAATATATATTTGGTGTACTTTCATATTTTATGTACAGTATATAGTATATATTTGGTGACATTTGATATTTTATGTACAGTATATAATATATATTTGGTGAAATTTTATATTTTATGTACAGTATATAATATATATTTGGTGTACTTTCATATTTTGTGTACAGTATATAGTGTATATTTGGTGACATTTGATATTTTATATACAATAAATAGGATATGTTTCTTGAAATTTGATATTTTATGTACAGTATATACTATATATTTGGTGAAATTTGATATTATAGGTACAGTATAAAATATATGTTTGGTGAAATTAGATATTTTATATACAGTATATAATATATATTTGGTGAAATTTGATATTTTATGTACAGTATATAATATATATTTTTTGAAATTTTATATTTTATGTACAGTATATAATATATATTTGGTGGACTTTCATATTTTATGTACAGTATATAGTATATATTTGGTGACATTTGATATTTTATATACAGTATATAATATATATTTGTTAAAATTTGATATTTTATGTACAGTATATTATATATATTTTTTGAAATTTTATATTTTATGTACAGTATATAATATATATTTGGTGTACTTTCATATTTTATGTACGGTACATAGTATATATTTGGTGACCTTTGATATTTTATGTACAGTGTATAATATATATTTGGTGCAATTTTATATTTTATGTACAGTATATAATATATATTTGGTGTACTTTCATATTTTATGTACAGTATATAGTATATATTTGGTGACATTTGATATTTTATATACAATAAAAGATATTCTTGAAATTTGATATTTTATGTACAGTATATACTATATGTTTGGTGAAATTTGATATTATAGGTACAGTATAAAATATATATTAGGTGAAATTTGATATTTTATATACAGTATATAATATATATTTGGTGAAATTTGATATTTTATGTACAGTATATAATATATATTTTTTGAAATTTTATATTTTATGTACAGTATATAATATATATTTGGTGTACTTTCATATTTTATGTACAGTATATAGTATATATTTGGTGACATTTGATATTTTATGTACAGTGTATAATATATATTTGGTGAAATTTCATATTTTATGTACAGTATATAATATATATTTGGTGTACTTTCATATTTAATGTACAGTATATAGTATATATTTGGTGACATTTGATATTTTATATACAATATATAATATATATTTGTGGAAATTTGATATTTTATGTACAGTATATAATATATATTTGGTGAAATTTTATATTTTATGTACAGTATATAAGATATGTTTGGTGTACTTTCATATTTTATGTACAGTATATAGTATATATTTGGTGACATTTGATATATATTTTATATACCGTATATAATATATATTTGGTGTACTTTCATATTTTATGTACAGTATATAGTGTATATTTGGTGACATTTGATATTTTATATACAATAAATAACATATGTTTCTTGAAATTTGATATTTTATGTACAGTATATACTATATATTTGGTGAAATTTGACATTATAGGTACAGTATATAATATATGTTTGGTGAAATTTGATATTTTATATACAGTATATAATATATATTTGGTGAAATTTGATATTTTATGTACAGTATATAATATATATTTTTTGAAATTTTATATTTTATGTACAGTATATAATATATATTTGGTGGACTTTCATATTTTATGTACAGTATATAGTATATATTTGGTGACCTTTGATATTTTATGTACTGTGAATAATATATATTTGGTGTAATTTTATATTTTATGTACAGTATATAATACATATTTGGTGTACTTTCATATTTTATGTACAGTATATAGTATATATTTGGTGACATTTGATATTTTATATACAATATATAATATACATTTGTTGAAATTTGATATTTTATGTAGAGTATATAATATATATTTGGTGAAATTTTATATTTTATGTACAGTATATAAGATATATTTGGTGTAATTTCATATTTTATGTACAGTATATAGTATATATTTGGTGACATTTGATATTTTATATACAATAAATAAGATATGTTTCTTGAAATTTGATATTTTATGTACAGTATATACTATATATTTGGTGAAATTTTATATTTTATGTACAGTATATAAGATATATTTGGTGTACTTTCATATTTTATGTACAGTATATAGTATATATTTGGTGACATTTGATATTTTATGTACAGTATATAATATATATTTGTTGAAATTTGATATTTTATGTATAGTATAAAATATATATTTGGTGAAATTTCATATTTTATATACCGTATATAATATATATTTGGTGTACTTTCATATTTTATGTACAGTATATAGTATATATTTGGTGACATTTGATATTTTATGTACAGTATATAATATATATTTGGTGAAATTTTATATTTTATGTACAGTATATAATATATATTTGGTGTACTTTCATATTTTGTGTACAGTATATAGTGTATATTTGGTGACATTTGATATTTTATATACAATAAATAGGATATGTTTCTTGAAATTTGATATTTTATGTACAGTATATACTATATATTTGGTGAAATTTGATATTATAGGTACAGTATAAAATATATGTTTGGTGAAATTAGATATTTTATATACAGTATATAATATATATTTGTTGAAATTTGATATTTTATGTACAGTATATAATATATATTTTTTGAAATTTTATATTTTATGTACAGTATATAATATATATTTGGTGGACTTTCATATTTTATGTACAGTATATAGTATATATTTGGTGACATTTGATATTTTATATACAGTATATAATATATATTTGTTAAAATTTGATATTTTATGTACAGTATATTATATATATTTTTTGAAATTTTATATTTTATGTACAGTATATAATATATATTTGGTGTACTTTCATATTTTATGTACGGTACATAGTATATATTTGGTGACCTTTGATATTTTATGTACAGTGTATAATATATATTTGGTGCAATTTTATATTTTATGTACAGTATATAATATATATTTGGTGTACTTTCATATTTTATGTACAGTATATAGTATATATTTGGTGACATTTGATATTTTATATACAATAAAAGATATTCTTGAAATTTGATATTTTATGTACAGTATATACTATATGTTTGGTGAAATTTGATATTATAGGTACAGTATAAAATATATATTAGGTGAAATTTGATATTTTATATACAGTATATAATATATATTTGGTGAAATTTGATATTTTATGTACAGTATATAATATATATTTTTTGAAATTTTATATTTTATGTACAGTATATAATATATATTTGGTGTACTTTCATATTTTATGTACAGTATATAGTATATATTTGGTGACATTTGATATTTTATGTACAGTGTATAATATATATTTGGTGAAATTTCATATTTTATGTACAGTATATAATATATATTTGGTGTACTTTCATATTTAATGTACAGTATATAGTATATATTTGGTGACATTTGATATTTTATATACAATATATAATATATATTTGTGGAAATTTGATATTTTATGTACAGTATATAATATATATTTGGTGAAATTTTATATTTTATGTACAGTATATAAGATATGTTTGGTGTACTTTCATATTTTATGTACAGTATATAGTATATATTTGGTGACATTTGATATATATTTTATATACCGTATATAATATATATTTGGTGTACTTTCATATTTTATGTACAGTATATAGTGTATATTTGGTGACATTTGATATTTTATATACAATAAATAACATATGTTTCTTGAAATTTGATATTTTATGTACAGTATATACTATATATTTGGTGAAATTTGACATTATAGGTACAGTATATAATATATGTTTGGTGAAATTTGATATTTTATATACAGTATATAATATATATTTGGTGAAATTTGATATTTTATGTACAGTATATAATATATATTTTTTGAAATTTTATATTTTATGTACAGTATATAATATATATTTGGTGGACTTTCATATTTTATGTACAGTATATAGTATATATTTGGTGACCTTTGATATTTTATGTACTGTGAATAATATATATTTGGTGTAATTTTATATTTTATGTACAGTATATAATACATATTTGGTGTACTTTCATATTTTATGTACAGTATATAGTATATATTTGGTGACATTTGATATTTTATATACAATATATAATATACATTTGTTGAAATTTGATATTTTATGTAGAGTATATAATATATATTTGGTGAAATTTTATATTTTATGTACAGTATATAAGATATATTTGGTGTAATTTCATATTTTATGTACAGTATATAGTATATATTTGGTGACATTTGATATTTTATATACAATAAATAAGATATGTTTCTTGAAATTTGATATTTTATGTACAGTATATACTATATATTTGGTGAAATTTTATATTTTATGTACAGTATATAAGATATATTTGGTGTACTTTCATATTTTATGTACAGTATATAGTATATATTTGGTGACATTTGATATTTTATGTACAGTATATAATATATATTTGTTGAAATTTGATATTTTATGTATAGTATAAAATATATATTTGGTGAAATTTCATATTTTATATACCGTATATAATATATATTTGGTGTACTTTCATATTTTATGTACAGTATATAGTATATATTTGGTGACATTTGATATTTTATGTACAGTATATAATATATATTTGGTGAAATTTTATATTTTATGTACAGTATATAATATATATTTGGTGTACTTTCATATTTTGTGTACAGTATATAGTGTATATTTGGTGACATTTGATATTTTATATACAATAAATAGGATATGTTTCTTGAAATTTGATATTTTATGTACAGTATATACTATATATTTGGTGAAATTTGATATTATAGGTACAGTATAAAATATATGTTTGGTGAAATTAGATATTTTATATACAGTATATAATATATATTTGGTGAAATTTGATATTTTATGTACAGTATATAATATATATTTTTTGAAATTTTATATTTTATGTACAGTATATAATATATATTTGGTGGACTTTCATATTTTATGTACAGTATATAGTATATATTTGGTGACATTTGATATTTTATATACAGTATATAATATATATTTGTTAAAATTTGATATTTTATGTACAGTATATTATATATATTTTTTGAAATTTTATATTTTATGTACAGTATATAATATATATTTGGTGTACTTTCATATTTTATGTACGGTACATAGTATATATTTGGTGACCTTTGATATTTTATGTACAGTGTATAATATATATTTGGTGCAATTTTATATTTTATGTACAGTATATAATATATATTTGGTGTACTTTCATATTTTATGTACAGTATATAGTATATATTTGGTGACATTTGATATTTTATATACAATAAAAGATATTCTTGAAATTTGATATTTTATGTACAGTATATACTATATGTTTGGTGAAATTTGATATTATAGGTACAGTATAAAATATATATTAGGTGAAATATGATATTTTATATACAGTATATAATATATATTTGGTGAAATTTGATATTTTATGTACAGTATATAATATATATTTTTTGAAATTTTATATTTTATGTACAGTATATAATATATATTTGGTGTACTTTCATATTTTATGTACAGTATATAGTATATATTTGGTGACATTTGATATTTTATGTACAGTGTATAATATATATTTGGTGAAATTTCATATTTTATGTACAGTATATAATATATATTTGGTGTACTTTCATATTTAATGTACAGTATATAGTATATATTTGGTGACATTTGATATTTTATATACAATATATAATATATATTTGTGGAAATTTGATATTTTATGTACAGTATATAATATATATTTGGTGAAATTTTATATTTTATGTACAGTATATAAGATATGTTTGGTGTACTTTCATATTTTATGTACAGTATATAGTATATATTTGGTGACATTTGATATATATTTTATATACCGTATATAATATATATTTGGTGTACTTTCATATTTTATGTACAGTATATAGTGTATATTTGGTGACATTTGATATTTTATATACAATAAATAACATATGTTTCTTGAAATTTGATATTTTATGTATAGTATATACTATATATTTGGTGAAATTTGACATTATAGGTACAGTATATAATATATGTTTGGTGAAATTTGATATTTTATATACAGTATATAATATATATTTGGTGAAATTTGATATTTTATGTACAGTATATAATATATATTTTTTGAAATTTTATATTTTATGTACAGTATATAATATATATTTGGTGGACTTTCATATTTTATGTACAGTATATAGTATATATTTGGTGACCTTTGATATTTTATGTACTGTGAATAATATATATTTGGTGTAATTTTATATTTTATGTACAGTATATAATACATATTTGGTGTACTTTCATATTTTATGTACAGTATATAGTATATATTTGGTGACATTTGATATTTTATATACAATATATAATATACATTTGTTGAAATTTGATATTTTATGTAGAGTATATAATATATATTTGGTGAAATTTTATATTTTATGTACAGTATATAAGATATATTTGGTGTAATTTCATATTTTATGTACAGTATATAGTATATATTTGGTGACATTTGATATTTTATATACAATAAATAAGATATGTTTCTTGAAATTTGATATTTTATGTACAGTATATACTATATATTTGGTGAAATTTTATATTTTATGTACAGTATATAAGATATATTTGGTGTACTTTCATATTTTATGTACAGTATATAGTATATATTTGGTGACATTTGATATTTTATGTACAGTATATAATATATATTTGTTGAAATTTGATATTTTATGTATAGTATAAAATATATATTTGGTGAAATTTCATATTTTATATACCGTATATAATATATATTTGGTGTACTTTCATATTTTATGTACAGTATATAGTATATATTTGGTGACATTTGATATTTTATGTACAGTATATAATATATATTTGGTGAAATTTTATATTTTATGTACAGTATATAATATATATTTGGTGTACTTTCATATTTTGTGTACAGTATATAGTGTATATTTGGTGACATTTGATATTTTATATACAATAAATAGGATATGTTTCTTGAAATTTGATATTTTATGTACAGTATATACTATATATTTGGTGAAATTTGATATTATAGGTACAGTATAAAATATATGTTTGGTGAAATTAGATATTTTATATACAGTATATAATATATATTTGGTGAAATTTGATATTTTATGTACAGTATATAATATATATTTTTTGAAATTTTATATTTTATGTACAGTATATAATATATATTTGGTGGACTTTCATATTTTATGTACAGTATACAGTATATATTTGGTGACATTTGATATTTTATATACAGTATATAATATATATTTGTTAAAATTTGATATTTTATGTACAGTATATTATATATATTTTTTGAAATTTTATATTTTATGTACAGTATATAATATATATTTGGTGTACTTTCATATTTTATGTACGGTACATAGTATATATTTGGTGACCTTTGATATTTTATGTACAGTGTATAATATATATTTGGTGCAATTTTATATTTTATGTACAGTATATAATATATATTTGGTGTACTTTCATATTTTATGTACAGTATATAGTATATATTTGGTGACATTTGATATTTTATATACAATAAAAGATATTCTTGAAATTTGATATTTTATGTACAGTATATACTATATGTTTGGTGAAATTTGATATTATAGGTACAGTATAAAATATATATTAGGTGAAATTTGATATTTTATATACAGTATATAATATATATTTGGTGAAATTTGATATTTTATGTACAGTATATAATATATATTTTTTGAAATTTTATATTTTATGTACAGTATATAATATATATTTGGTGGACTTTCATATTTTATGTACAGTATATAGTATATATTTGGTGACCTTTGATATTTTATGTACTGTGAATAATATATATTTGGTGTAATTTTATATTTTATGTACAGTATATAATACATATTTGGTGTACTTTCATATTTTATGTACAGTATATAGTATATATTTGGTGACATTTGATATTTTATATACAATATATAATATACATTTGTTGAAATTTGATATTTTATGTAGAGTATATAATATATATTTGGTGAAATTTTATATTTTATGTACAGTATATAAGATATATTTGGTGTAATTTCATATTTTATGTACAGTATATAGTATATATTTGGTGACATTTGATATTTTATATACAATAAATAAGATATGTTTCTTGAAATTTGATATTTTATGTACAGTATATACTATATATTTGGTGAAATTTTATATTTTATGTACAGTATATAAGATATATTTGGTGTACTTTCATATTTTATGTACAGTATATAGTATATATTTGGTGACATTTGATATTTTATGTACAGTATATAATATATATTTGTTGAAATTTGATATTTTATGTATAGTATAAAATATATATTTGGTGAAATTTCATATTTTATATACCGTATATAATATATATTTGGTGTACTTTCATATTTTATGTACAGTATATAGTATATATTTGGTGACATTTGATATTTTATGTACAGTATATAATATATATTTGGTGAAATTTTATATTTTATGTACAGTATATAATATATATTTGGTGTACTTTCATATTTTGTGTACAGTATATAGTGTATATTTGGTGACATTTGATATTTTATATACAATAAATAGGATATGTTTCTTGAAATTTGATATTTTATGTACAGTATATACTATATATTTGGTGAAATTTGATATTATAGGTACAGTATAAAATATATGTTTGGTGAAATTAGATATTTTATATACAGTATATAATATATATTTGGTGAAATTTGATATTTTATGTACAGTATATAATATATATTTTTTGAAATTTTATATTTTATGTACAGTATATAAGATATATTTGGTGTAATTTCATATTTTATGTACAGTATATAGTATATATTTGGTGACATTTGATATTTTATATACAATAAATGAGATATGTTTCTTGAAATTTGATATTTTATGTACAGTATATACTATATATTTGGTGAAATTTTATATTTTATGTACAGTATATAAGATATATTTGGTGTACTTTCATATTTTGTGTACACTATATAGTATATATTTGGTGACTTTTGACATTTTATATACAGTATATAATATATATTTGTCGAAATTTGATATCTTATGTACAGTATATAATATATATTTTTTGAAATTTTATATTTTATATACAGTATATAATATATATTTGGTGTACTTTCATATTTTATGTACAGTATATAGTATATATTTGGTGACATTTGATATTTTATGTACAGTGTATAATATATATTTGGTGAAATTTTATATTTTATGTACAGTATATAATATATATTTGGTGTACTTTCATATTTTATATACAGTATATAGTGTATATTTGGTGACATTTGATATTTTATATACAATAAATAAGATATGTTTCTTGAAATTTGATATTTTATGTACAGTATATACTATATATTTGGTGAAATTTGACATTATAGGTACAGTATATAATATATGTTTGGTGAAATTTGATATTTTATATACAGTACATAATATATATTTGTTGAAATTTTATATTTTATGTACAGTATATAAGATATATTTGGTGTACTTTCATATTTTATGTACAGTATATAGTATATATTTGGTGACATTTGATATTTTATGTACAGTATATAATATATATTTGTTGAAATTTGATATTTTATGTATAGTATATAATATATATTTGGTGAAATTTCATATTTTATATACCGTATATAATATATATTTGGTGTACTTTCATATTTTATGTACAGTATATAGTATATATTTGGTGACATTTGATATTTTATGTACAGTATATAATATATATTTGGTGAAATTTTATATTTTATGTACAGTATATAATATATATTTGGTGTACTTTCATATTTTGTGTACTGTATATAGTATATATTTGGTGACATTTGATATTTTATATACAATTAATAAGATAAGTTTCTTGAAATTTGATATTTTATGTACAGTATATACTATATATTTGGTGAAATTTTATATTTTATGTACTGTATATAAGATATATTTGGTGTACTTTCATATTTTATGTACAGTATATAGTATATATTTGGTGACATTTGATATTTTATGTACAGTATATAATATATATTTGCTGAAATTTGATATTTTATGTATAGTATATAATATATATTTGGTGAAATTTTATATTTTATGTACAGTATATAACATATATTTCGTGTAATTTCATATTTTATGTACAGTATATAGTATATATTTGGTGACATTTGATATTTTATGTGCCGTGTATAATATATATTTGGTGAAATTTTATATTTTATGTACAGTATATAATATGTATTTGGTGTACTTTCATATTTAATGTACAGTATATAGTATATATTTGGTGACATTTGATTTTTATATACAATACATAATATATATTTGTTGAAATTTGAAATTTTATGTACAGTACATAATATATATTTGGTGAAATTTTATATTTTATGTACAGTATATAAGATATATTTGGTGTAATTTCATATTTAATGTACAGTATATAGTATATATTTGGTGACATTTGATATTTTATTTACAGTGTATAGTATATATTTGGTGAAATTTTATATTTTATGTACAGTATATAATATATATTTGGTGTACTTTCATATTTAATGTACAGTATATAGTATATATTTGGTGACATTTGATATTTTATATACAATATATAATATATATTTGTTGAAATTTGAAATTTTATGTACAGAATATAATTTATATTTGGTGAAATTTGATATTTTATGTACAGTATATAATATATATTTGGTGTACTTTCATATTTAATGTACAGTATATAGTGTATATTTGGCGACATTTGATATTTGATATACAGTACATAATATATATTTGTTGAAATTTGATATTTTTTGTACAGTATATAATATACATTTTTTGAAATTTTATATTTTATGTACAGTATATAATATATATTTGGTGTACTTTCATATTTTATGTACAGTACATAGTATATATTTGGTGACATTTGATATTTTATGTACAGTGTATAATATATATTGGGTGAAATTTTATATTTTATGTACAGTATATAATATATATTTGGTGCACTTTCATATTTTATGTACAGTATATGGTATATATTTGGTGACATTTGATATTTTATGTACAGTGTATAATATATATTTGGTGAAATTTTATATTTTATGTACAGTATATAATATATATTTGGTGTACTTTCATATTTAATGTACAGTATATAGTATATATTTGGTGACATTTGATATTTTATACACAGTATATAATATATATTTGTTGAAATTTGATATTTTATGTACAGTATATAATATATATTTGGTGACTTTTTTATTTTATGTACAGTATATAATATATATTTGGTGTACTTTCATATTTTATATACAGTATATAGTATATATTTGGTGACATTTGATATTTTATGTACAGTATAATATATATATTTGTTGAAATTTGATATTTTATGTATAGTATATAATATATATTTGGTGAAATTTGATATTTTATGTACAGTATATAATATATATTTGTTGAAATTTGATATTTTATGTACAGTGTATACTATATATTTGGTGAAATTTTTTATTTTATGTACAGTATATAATATATATTTGGTGTACTGTCATATTTTATGTACAGTATATAGTATATATTTGGTGACATTTGATATTTTATGTACAGTGTATAATATATATTTGGTGAAATTTTATATTTTATGTACAGTATATAAGATATATTTGGTGTACTTTCATATTTTATGTACACTATATAGTATATATTTGGTGACATTTGATATTTTATTTACAGTATATAATATATATTTGTTAAAATTTGATATTTTATGTACAGTATATAATATATATTTTTTGAAATTTTATATTTTATGTACAGTATATAATATATATTTGGTGTACTTTCATATTTTATGTACAGTACATAGTATATATTTGGTGACAGTTGATATTTTATGTACAGTTTATAATATATATTTGGTGAAATTTTATATTTTATGTACAGTATATAATATATATTTGGTGTACTTTCATATTTTATGTACAGTATATAGTATATATTTGGTGACATTTGATATTTTATATACAATAAATAAGATATTATTCTTGAAATTTGATATTTTATGTACAGTATATACTATATGTTTGGTGAAATTTGATATTATAGGTACAGTATATAATATATATTAGGTGAAATTTGATATTTTATATACAGTATATAATATATATTTGGTGAAATTTGATATTTTATGTACAGTATATAATATACATTTGTTGAAATTTGATATTTTATGTACAGTATATAATATATATTTGGTGTACTTTCATATTTTATTTACAATATATAGTATATATTTGGTGACATTTGTTATTTTATGTACAGTGTATAATATATATTTGGTGAAATTTTATATTTTACGTACAGTATATAAAATATATTTGGTGTACTTTCATATTTTATGTACAGTATATAGTATATATTTGGTGACATTTGATGTTTTATGTACAGTGTATAATATATATTTGGTTAAATTTTATATTTTATGTACAGTATATAGTATATATTTGGTGTACTTTCATATTTTATGTACAGTATATAGTATATATTTGGTGACATTTGATATTTTATATACAATAAATAAGATATGTTTCCTGAAATTTGATATTTTATGTACAGTATATACTATATATTTGGTGAAATTTTATATTTTATGAACAGTATATAAGATCTATTTGGTGAACTTTCATATTTTATGTACAGTATATAGTATATATTTGGTGACATTTGATATTTTATGTACAGTATATAATATATATTTGTTGAAATTTGATATATTATGTATAGTATATAATATATATTTGGTGAAATTTTATATTTTATATACCGTATATAATATATATTTGGTGTACTTTCATATTTTATGTACAGTATATAGTATATATTTGGTGACATTTGATATTTTATGTACAGTATATAATATATATTTTTTGAAATTTTATATTTTATGTACAGTACATAATATATATTTGGTGTACTTTCATATTTTGTGTACAGTATATAGTATATATTTGGTGACATTTGACATTTTATATATAGTATATAATATATATTTGTTGAAATTTGGTATTTTATGTACAGTATATAATATATATTTTTTGAAATTTTATACTTTATGTACAGTATATAGTATATATTTGGTGTACTTTCATATTTTATGTACAGTATATAGTATATATTTGGTGACATTTGATATTTTATACACAGTAAATAAGATATGTTTCTTGAAATTTGATATTTTATGTACAGTATATACTATATGTTTGGTGAAATTTGATATTATAGGTACAGTATATACTATATATTTGGTGAAATTTGACATTATAGGTATAGTGTATAATGTATGTTTGGTGAAATTTGATATTTTATATACAGTATATAATATATATTTGGTGTAATTTGATATTTTATGTACAGTATATAATATATATTTTTTGAAATTTTATATTTTATGTACAGTATATAATATATATTTGGTGGACTTTCATATTTTATGTACAGTATATAGTACATATTTGGTGACATTTGATATTTTATTTACAGTGTATAATATATATTTGGTGAAATTTTATATTTTATGTACAGTATATAATATATATTTGGTGTACTTTCATATTTTATGTACAGTATATAGTATATATTTGGTGACATTTGATATTTTATATACAATAAATAAGATATTATTCTTGAAATTTGATATTTTATGTACAGTATATACTATATGTTTGGTGAAATTTGATATTATAGGTACAGTATATAATGTATATTAGGTGAAATTTGATATTTTATATACAGTATATAATATATATTTGGTGAAATTTGATACTTTATGTACAGTATATAATATACATTTGTTGAAATTTGATATTTTATGTACAGTATATAATATATATTTGGTGTACTTTCATATTTTATTTACAGTATATAGTATATATTTGGTGACCTTTGATATTTTATGTACAGTGTATAATATATATTTGGTGAAATTTTATATTTTATGTACAGTATATAATATATATTTGGTGTACTTTCATATTTATGTACAGTATATAGTATATATTTGGTGACATTTGATGTTTTATGTACTGTGTATAATATATATTTGGTGAAATTTTATATTTTATGTACAGTATATAATATATATTTGGTGTACTTTCATATTTTATGTTCAGTATATAGTATATATTTGGTGACATTTGATATTTTATATACAATAAATAAGATATGTTTCTTGAAATTTCATATTTTATGTACAGTATATACTATATATTTGGTGAAATTTTATATTTTATATACAGTATATAAGATATATTTGGTGTACTTTCATATTTTATGTACAGTATATAGTATATATTTGGTGACATTTGATATTTTATATACAATAAATAAGATATGTTTCTTGAAATTTGATATTTTATGTACAGTATATACTATATATTTGGTGAAATTTTATATTTTATGAACAGTATATAAGATATATTTGGTGTACTTTCATATTTTATGTACAGTATATAGTATATATTTGGTGACATTTGATATTTTATGTACAGTATATAATATATATTTGTTGAAATTTGATATTTTATGTATAGTATATAATATATATTTGGTGAAATTTCATATTTTATATACCATATATAATATATATTTGGTGTACTTTCATATTTTATGTACAGTATATAGTATATATTTGATGACATTTGATATTTTATGTGCAGTGTATAATATATATGTGGTGAAATTTTATATTTTATGTACAGTATATAATAAATATTTGGTGTACTTTCATATTTTATGTACTGTATATAGTATATATTTGGTGACATTTGATATTTTATATACAATTAATAAGATAAGTTTCTTGAAATTTGATATTTTATGTACAGTATATACTATATATTTGGTGAAATTTTATATTTTATGTACTGTATATAAGATATATTTGGTGTACTTTCATATTTTATGTACAGTATATAGTATATATTTGGTGACATTTGATATTTTATGTACAGTATATACTATATATTTGGTGAAATTTGACATTATAGGTTCAGTGTATAATGTATGTTTGGTGAAATTTGATATTTTATATACAGTATATAATATATATTTGGTGTAATTTGATATTTTATGTACAGTATATAATATATATTTTTTGAAATTTTATATTTTATGCACAGTATATAATATATATTTGGTGGACTTTCATATTTTATGTACAGTATATAGTATATATTTGGTGACATTTGATATTTTATGTACAGTGTATAATATATATTTGGTGAAATTTTATATTTTATGTACAGTATATAATATATATTTGGTGTACTTTCATATTTATGTACAGTATATAGTATATATTTGGTGACATTTGATGTTTTATGTACTGTGTATAATATATATTTGGTGAAATTTTATATTTTATGTACAGTATATAATATATATTTGGTGTACTTTCATATTTTATGTTCAGTATATAGTATATATTTGGTGACATTTGATATTTTATATACAATAAATAAGATATGTTTCTTGAAATTTCATATTTTATGTACAGTATATACTATATATTTGGTGAAATTTTATATTTTATATACAGTATATAAGATATATTTGGTGTACTTTCATATTTTATGTACAGTATATAGTATATATTTGGTGACATTTGATATTTTATATACAATAAATAAGATATGTTTCTTGAAATTTGATATTTTATGTACAGTATATACTATATATTTGGTGAAATTTTATATTTTATGAACAGTATATAAGATATATTTGGTGTACTTTCATATTTTATGTACAGTATATAGTATATATTTGGTGACATTTGATATTTTATGTACAGTATATAATATATATTTGTTGAAATTTGATATTTTATGTATAGTATATAATATATATTTGGTGAAATTTCATATTTTATATACCATATATAATATATATTTGGTGTACTTTCATATTTTATGTACAGTATATAGTATATATTTGATGACATTTGATATTTTATGTGCAGTGTATAATATATATGTGGTGAAATTTTATATTTTATGTACAGTATATAATAAATATTTGGTGTACTTTCATATTTTATGTACTGTATATAGTATATATTTGGTGACATTTGATATTTTATATACAATTAATAAGATAAGTTTCTTGAAATTTGATATTTTATGTACAGTATATACTATATATTTGGTGAAATTTTATATTTTATGTACTGTATATAAGATATATTTGGTGTACTTTCATATTTTATGTACAGTATATAGTATATATTTGGTGACATTTGATATTTTATGTACAGTATATACTATATATTTGGTGAAATTTGACATTATAGGTTCAGTGTATAATGTATGTTTGGTGAAATTTGATATTTTATATACAGTATATAATATATATTTGGTGTAATTTGATATTTTATGTACAGTATATAATATATATTTTTTGAAATTTTATATTTTATGCACAGTATATAATATATATTTGGTGGACTTTCATATTTTATGTACAGTATATAGTATATATTTGGTGACATTTGATATTTTATGTACAGTGTATAATATATATTTGGTGAAATTTTATATTTTATGTACAGTATATAATATATATTTGGTGTACTTTCATATTTAATATACAGTATATAGTATATATTTGGTGACATTTGATATTTTATTTACAATATATAATATATATTTGTTGAAATTTGATATTTTATGAACAGTATATAATATATATTTGGTGAAATTTTATATTTTATGTACAGTATATAAGATATATTTGGTGTACTTTCATATTTTATGTACAGTATATAGTATATATTTGGTGACATTTGATATTTTATTTACATTATATAATATATATTTGTTAAAATTTGATATTTTATGTACAGTATAAAATATATATTTTTTGAAATTTTATATTTTATGTACAGTATATAATATATATTTGGTGTACTTTCATATTTTATGTACAGTACATAGTATATATTTGGTGACATTTGATATTTTATGTACAGTGTATAATATATATTTGGTGAAATTTTATATTTTATGTACAGTATATAATATATATTTGGTGTACGTTCATATTTTACGTACAGTATATAGTATATATTTGGTGACATTTGATATTTTATATACAATAAATAAGATATTATTCTTGAAATTTGATATTTTATGTACAGTATATACTATATGTTTGGTGAAATTTGATATTATAGGTACAGTATATAATATATATTAGGTGAAATTTGATATTTTATATACAGTATATAATATATATTTGGTGAAATTTGATATTTTATGTACAGTATATAATATATATTTGTTGAAATTTGATATTTTATGTACAGTATATAATATACATTTGGTGTACTTTCATATTTTATGTGCTGTATATAGTATATATTTGGTGACATTTGATATTTTATGTACAGTGTATAATATATATTTGGTGAAATTTTATATTTTATGTACACTATATAATATATATTTGGTGTACTTTCATATTTAATGTACAGTATATAGTGTATATTTGGCGACATTTGATATTTGATATACAGTACATAATATATATTTGTTGAAATTTGATATTTTTTTACAGTATATAATATATATTTTTTGAAATTTTATATTTTATGTACAGTATATAATATATATTTGGTGTACTTTCATATTTTATGTACAGTACATAGTATATATTTGGTGACATTTGATATTTTATGTACAGTGTATAATATATATTTGCTGAAATTTTATATTTTATGTAGAGTATATAATATATATTTGGTGTACTTTCATATTTTATGTACAGTATATAGTATATATTTGGTGACATTTGATATTTTATGTACAGTGTATAATATATATTTGGTGAAATTTTACATTTTATGTACAGTATATAATATATATTTGGTGTACTTTCATATTTAATGTACAGTATATAGTATATATTTGGTGACATTTGATCTTTTATACACTGTATATAATATATATTTGTTGAAATTTGATATTTTATGTACAGTATATAATATATATTTGGTGAAATTTTATATTTTATGTACAGTATATAATATATATTTGGTGTACTTTCATATTTTATGTACAGTATATAGTATATATTTGGTGACATTTGATATTTTATGTACAGTATATAATATATATTTGTTGAAATCTGATATTTTATGTATAGTATATAATATATATTTGGTGAAATTTGATATTTTATGTACAGTATATAATATATATTTGTTGAAATTTGATATTTTATGTACAGTATATAATATATATTTGGTGAAATTTTATATTTTATGTACAGTATATAATATATATTTGGTGTACTTTCATATTTTATGTACAGTATATAGCATATATTTGGTGACATTTGATATTTTATGTACAGTATATAATACATATTTGTTGAAATCTGATATTTTATGTATAGTATATAATATATTTTTGGTGAAATTTTATATTTTATGTACAGTGTATAATATATATTTGGTGTACTTTCATATTTTATGTACAGTATATAATATATATTTGGTGAAATTTGATATTTTGTATACAGTATATAATATATATTTGTTGAAATTTGATATTTTATGTACAGTATATAATATATATTTTTTGAAATTTTATATTTTATGTATAGTATAAAATATATATTTGGTGTACTTTCATATTTTATGTACAGTATATAGTATATATTTGGTGACATTTGATATTTTATGTACAGTGTATAATATATATTTGGTGAAATTTTATATTTTATGTACAGTACATAATATATATTTGGTGTACTTTCATATTTAATGTACAGTATATAGTATATATTTGGTGACATTTGATATTTTATATACAGTATATAATATATATTTGTTGAAATTTGATATTTTATGTACAGTATATAATATACATTTGGTGTACTTTCATATTTTATGTGCTGTATATAGTATATATTTGGTGACATTTGATATTTTATGTACAGTATATAATATATATTAGTTGAAATTTGATATTTTGTGTATAGTATATAATATATATTTGGTGAAATTTTATATTTTATGTACAGTATATAATATATATTTGGTGTACTTTCATATTTTATGTGCTGTATATAGTATATATTTGGTGACATTTGATATTTTATGTACAGTATATAGTATATATTTGTTGAAATTTGATATTTTATGTATAGTATATAATATATATTTGGTGAAATTTTATATTTTGTATACAGTATATAATATATATTTGTTGAAATTTCATATTTTATGTAAAGTATATAATATATAATTGGTGAAATTTTATATTTTATGTACAGTACATAATATATATTTGGTGTACTTTCATATTTTATGTACAGTATATAATATATATTTGCTGAAATTTGATATTTTGTATACAGTATATAATATATATTTGTTGAAATTTGTTATTTTATGTACAGTATATAATATATATTTTTTGAAATTTTATATTTTATGTACAGTATATAATATATATTTGGTGAACTTTCATATTTTATGTACAGTATATAGTATATATTTGGTGACATTTGATATTTTATGTACAGTGTATAATATATATTTGGTGAAATTTTATGTTTTATGGACAGTATATAACATATATTTGGTGTACTTTCATATTTTATGTACAGTATATAGTATATATTTGGTGACATTTGATATTTTATATACAGTATATAATATATATTTGTTGTAATTTGATATTTTATGTACAGTATATAATGTATATTTGGTGAAATTTTATATTTTATGTACAGTATATAATATGTATTTGGTGTACATTCATAATTTATGTGCAGTATATATTATATATTTCGTGACATTTGATATATTATGTACAGTATATAATATATGCTTGTTGAAATTTGATATTTTATGTATAGTATATAATATATATTTGGTGAAATTTTATATTTTATGTACAGTATATAATATATATTTGGTGAACTTTCATATTTTATGTACAGTATATAATATATATTTGGTGACATTTGATATTTTATGCAAAGTGTATAATATATATTTGGTGAAATTTTATATTTTATGTACAGTATATAATATATATTTGGTGTTCTTTCATATTTAATGTACAGTATATAGTATGTATTTGGTGACATTTGATATTTTATACACAGTATATAATACATATTTGTTGAAATTTGATATTTTAAGTACAGTATATAATATATATTTGGTGAAATTTTATATTTTATGTACAGTATATAATATATATTTGGTGAAATTTTATATTTTATGTACAGTATATAATATATATTTGGTGTACTTTCATATTTTATGTACACTATATAGTATATATTTGGTGACATTTGATATTTTATGTACAGTATATAATATATATTTGTTGAAATTTGATATTTTATGTATAGTATATAATATATATTTGGTGAAATTTTATATTTTATATACCATATATAATATATATTTGGTGTACTTTCATATTTTATGTACAGTATATAGTATATATTTGGTGACATTTGGTATTTTATGTACAGTATATAATATATATTTTTTGAAATTTTATATTTTATGTACAGTATATAATATATATTTGGTGTACTTTCATATTTTTTGTACAGTATATAGTATATATTTGGTGACATTTGACATTTTATATACAGTATATAATATATATTTGTTGAAATTTGATATTTTATGTAAAGTATATAATATATATTTTTTGAAATTTTATATTTTATGTACAGTATATAATATATATTTGGTGTACTTTCATATTTTATGTACTGTATATAGTATATATTTGGTGACATTTGATATTTTATGTATTGTGTATAATATATATTTGGTGAAATTTTATATTTTATGTACAGTATATAATATATATTTGGTGTACTTTCATATTTTATGTACAGTATATAGTGTATATTTGGTGACATTTGATATTTTATATACAATAAATAAGATAAGTTTCTTGAAATTTTATATTTTATGTACAGTATATACTGTATATTTGGTGAAATTTGACATTATAGGTACAGTATATAATATATGTTTGGTGAAATTTGATATTTTATATACAGTATATAATATATATTTGGTGAAATTTGACATTATAGGTACAGTATATAATATATGTTTGGTGAAATTTGATATTTTATATACAGTATATAATATATATTTGGTGAAATTTGATATTTTATGTACAGTATATAATATATATTTTTTGAAATTTTATATTTTATGTACAGTATATAATATATATTTGGTGGATTTTCATATTTTATGTACAGTATATAGTATATATTTGGTGACATTTGATATTTTATGTACAGTGTATAATATATATTTGGTGAAATTTTATATTTTATGTACAGTATATAATATATATTTGGTGTACTTTCATATTTTATGTACAGTATATAGTATGTATTTGGTGACATTTGATATTTTATATACAATATATAATATATATTTGTTGAAATTTGATATTTTATGTACAGTATATAATATATATTTTGTGAAATTTTATATTTTATGTACAGTATAAAATATATATTTGGTGTACTTTCATATTTTATGTACAGTATATAGTATATATTTGGTGACATTTGATATTTTATATACAAAAAATAAGATATTATTCTTGAAATTTGATATTTTATGTACAGTATATACTATATGTTTGGTGAAATTTGATATTATAGATACAGAATATAATATATATTAGGTGAAATTTGATATTTTATATACAGTATATAATATATATTTGTTGAAATTTGATATTTTATGTACAGTATATAATATACATTTTTTGAAATTTTATATTTTATGTACAGTTTATAATATATATTTGGTGTACTTTCATATTTAATGTACAGTATATAGTATATATTTGGTGACATTTGATATTTTATATACAGTATATAATATATATTTGTTGAAATTTGATATTTTATGTACAGTATATAATATACATTTGGTGTACTTTCATATTTTATGTGCTGTATATAGTATATATTTGGTGACATTTGATATTTTATGTACAGTATATAATATATATTTGTTGAAATTTGATATTTTATGTATAGTATATAATATATATTTGGTGAAATTTTATATTTTATGTACAGTATATAATATATATTTGGTGTACTTTCATATTTTATGTACAGTATATAATATATATTTGGTGAAATTTGATATTTTGTATACAGTATATAATATATATTTGTTGAAATTTGATATTTTATGTAAAGTATATAATATATAATTGGTGAAATTTTATATTTTATGTACAGTACATAATATATATTTGGTGTACTTTCATATTTTATGTACAGTATATAATATATTTTTGTTGAAATTTGATATTTTATGTACAGTATATAATATACATTTGGTGTACTTTCATATTTTATGTACTGTATATAGTATATATTTGGTGACATTTGATATTTTATATACAATTAATAAGATAAGTTTCTTGAAATTTGATATTTTATGTAGAGTATATACTATATATTTGGTGAAATTTTATATTTTATGTACTGTATATAAGATATATTTGGTGTACTTTCATATTTTATGTACAGTATATAGTATATATTTGGTGACATTTGATATTTTATGTACAGTATATAATATATATTTGCTGAAATTTGATATTTTATGTATAGTATATAATATATATTTGGTGAAATTTTATATTTTATATACCATATATAATATATATTTGGTGTACTTTCATATTTTATGTACAGTATATAGTATATATTTGGTGACATTTGGTATTTTATGTACAGTATATAATATATATTTTTTGAAATTTTATATTTTATGTACAGTATATAATATATATTTGGTGTACTTTCATATTTTTTGTACAGTATATAGTATATATTTGGTGACATTTGACATTTTATATACAGTATATAATATATATTTGTTGAAATTTGATATTTTATGTACAGTATATAATATATATTTTTTGAAATTTTATATTTTATGTACAGTATATAATATATATTTGGTGTACTTTCATATTTTATGTACTGTATATAGTATATATTTGGTGACATTTGATATTTTATGTATTGTGTATAATATATATTTGGTGAAATTTTATATTTTATGTACAGTATATAATATATATTTGGTGTACTTTCATATTTTATGTACAGTATATAGTGTATATTTGGTGACATTTGATATTTTATATACAATAAATAAGATAAGTTACTTGAAATTTTATATTTTATGTACAGTATATACTGTATATTTGGTGAAATTTGACATTATAGGTACAGTATATAATATATGTTTGGTGAAATTTGATATTTTATATACAGTATATAATATATATTTGGTGAAATTTGACATTATAGGTACAGTATATAATATATGTTTGGTGAAATTTGATATTTTATATACAGTATATAATATATATTTGGTGAAATTTGATATTTTATGTACAGTATATAATATATATTTTTTGAAATTTTATATTTTATGTACAGTATATAATATATATTTGGTGGATTTTCATATTTTATGTACAGTATATAGTATATATTTGGTGACATTTGATATTTTATGTACAGTGTATAATATATATTTGGTGAAATTTTATATTTTATGTACAGTATATAATATATATTTGGTGTACTTTCATATTTTATGTACAGTATATAGTATGTATTTGGTGACATTTGATATTTTATATACAATATATAATATATATTTGTTGAAATTTGATATTTTATGTACAGTATATAATATATATTTTGTGAAATTTTATATTTTATGTACAGTATAAAATATATATTTGGTGTACTTTCATATTTTATGTACAGTATATAGTATATATTTGGTGACATTTGATATTTTATATACAAAAAATAAGATATTATTCTTGAAATTTGATATTTTATGTACAGTATATACTATATGTTTGGTGAAATTTGATATTATAGATACAGAATATAATATATATTAGGTGAAATTTGATATTTTATATACAGTATATAATATATATTTGTTGAAATTTGATATTTTATGTACAGTATATAATATACATTTTTTGAAATTTTATATTTTATGTACAGTTTATAATATATATTTGGTGTACTTTCATATTTAATGTACAGTATATAGTATATATTTGGTGACATTTGATATTTTATATACAGTATATAATATATATTTGTTGAAATTTGATATTTTATGTACAGTATATAATATACATTTGGTGTACTTTCATATTTTATGTGCTGTATATAGTATATATTTGGTGACATTTGATATTTTATGTACAGTATATAATATATATTTGTTGAAATTTGATATTTTATGTATAGTATATAATATATATTTGGTGAAATTTTATATTTTATGTACAGTATATAATATATATTTGGTGTACTTTCATATTTTATGTACAGTATATAATATATATTTGGTGAAATTTGATATTTTGTATACAGTATATAATATATATTTGTTGAAATTTGATATTTTATGTAAAGTATATAATATATAATTGGTGAAATTTTATATTTTATGTACAGTACATAATATATATTTGGTGTACTTTCATATTTTATGTACAGTATATAATATATTTTTGTTGAAATTTGATATTTTATGTACAGTATATAATATACATTTGGTGTACTTTCATATTTTATGTACTGTATATAGTATATATTTGGTGACATTTGATATTTTATATACAATTAATAAGATAAGTTTCTTGAAATTTGATATTTTATGTAGAGTATATACTATATATTTGGTGAAATTTTATATTTTATGTACTGTATATAAGATATATTTGGTGTACTTTCATATTTTATGTACAGTATATAGTATATATTTGGTGACATTTGATATTTTATGTACAGTATATAATATATATTTGCTGAAATTTGATATTTTATGTATAGTATATAATATATATTTGGTGAAATTTTATATTTTATTTACAGTATATAACATATATTTGGTGTACTTTCATATTTTATGTAGAGTATATAGTATATATTTGGTGACATTTGATATTTTATGTACCGTGTATAATAAATATTTGGTGAAATTTTATATTTTATGTACAGTATATAATATGTATTTGGTGTACTTTCATATTTAATGTACAGTATATAGTATATATTTGGTGACATTTGATTTTTATATACAATATATAATATATATTTGTTGAAATTTGAAATTTTATGTACAGTATATAATATATATTTGGTGAAATTTTATATTTTATGTACAGTATATAAGATATATTTGGTGTACTTTCATATTTAATGTACAGTATATAGTATATATTTGGTGACATTTGATATTTTATGTACAGTGTATAATATATATTTGGTGAAATTTTATATTTTATGTACAGTATATAATATATATTTGGTGTACTTTCATATTTAATGTACAGTATATAGTATATATTTGGTGACATTTGATATTTTATATACAATATATAATATATATTTGTTGAAATTTGAAATTTTATGTACAGTATATAATTTTTATTTGGTGAAATTTGATATTTTATGTACAGTATATAATATATATTTGGTGTATTTTCATATTTAATGTACATTACATAGTATATATTTGGTGACATTTGATATTTTATGTACAGTGTATAATATATATTTGTTGAAATTTGATATTTTATGTATAGTATATAATATATATTTTGTGAAATTTCATATTTTATGTACAGTATTTAATATATATTTGTTGAAATTTGATATTTTTTGTACAGTATATAATATATATTTGGTGAAATTTTATATTTTATGTACAGTATATAATATATATTTGGTGTACTTTCATATTTTATGTACAGTATATAGCATATATTTGGTGACATTTGATATTTTATGTACAGTATATAATACATATTTGTTGAAATCTGATATTTTATGTATAGTATATAATATATTTTTGGTGAAATTTTATATTTTATGTACAGTGTATAATATATATTTGGTGTACTTTCATATTTTATGTACAGTATATAATATATATTTGGTGAAATTTGATATTTTGTATACAGTATATAATATATATTTGTTGAAATTTGATATTTTATGTACAGTATATAATATATATTTTTTGAAATTTTATATTTTATGTACAGTATATAATATATATTTGGTGTACTTTCATATTTTATGTACAGTATATAGTATATATTTGGTGACATTTGATATTTTATGTACAGTGTATAATATATATTTGGTGAAATTTTATATTTTATGTACAGTACATAATATATATTTGGTGTACTTTCATATTTAATGTACTGTATATAGTATATATTTGGTGACATTTGGTATTTTATATACAGTATATAATATATATTTGTTGAAATTTGATATTTTATGTACAGTATATAATATACATTTGGTGTACTTTCATATTTTATGTGCTGTATATAGTATATATTTGGTGACATTTGATATTTTATGTACAGTATATAATATATATTTGTTGAAATTTGATATTTTATGTATAGTATATAATATATATTTGGTGAAATTTTATATTTTATGTACAGTATATAATATGTATTTGGAGTACTTTCATATTTTATGTACAGTATATAATATATATTTGGTGAAATTTGATATTTTGTGTACAGTATATAATATATATTTGTTGAAATTTGATATTTTATGTAAAGTATATAATATATAATTGGTGAAATTTTATATTTTATGTACAGTACATAATATATATTTGGTGTACTTTCATATTTTATGTACAGTATATAATATATATTTGTTGAAATTTGATATTTTATGTACAGTATATAATATACATTTGGTGTACTTTCATATTTTATGTGCTGTATATAGTATATATTGGGTGACATTTGATATTTTATATACAATTAATAAGATAAGTTTCTTGAAATTTGATATTTTATGTAGAGTATATACTATATATTTGGTGAAATTTTATATTTTATGTACTGTATATAAGATATATTTGGTGTACTTTCATATTTTATGTACAGTATATAGTATATATTTGGTGACATTTGATATTTTATGTACAGTATATAATATATATTTGGTGAAATTTGATATTTTATGTATAGTATATAATATATATTTGGTGAAATTTTATATTTTATGTACAGTATATAGCATATATTTGGTGTACTTTCATATTTTATGTAGAGTATATAGTATATATTTGGTGATATTTGATATTTTATGTACCGTGTATAATAAATATTTGGTGAAATTTTATATTTTATGTACAGTATATAATATGTATTTGGTGTACTTTCATATTTAATGTACAGTATATAGTATATATTTGGTGACATTTGATTTTTATATACAATATATAATATATATTTGTTGAAATTTGAAATTTTATGTACAGTATATAATATATATTTGGTGAAATTTTATATTTTATGTACAGTATATAAGATACATTTGGTGTACTTTCATATTTAATGTACAGTATATAGTATATATTTGGTGACATTTGATATTTTATGTACAGTGTATAATATATATTTGGTGAAATTTTATATTTTATGTACAGTATATAATATATATTTGTTGTACTTTCATATTTAATGTACAGTATATAGTATATATTTGGTGACATTTGATATTTTATATACAATATATAATATATATTTGTTGAAATTTGAAATTTTATGTACAGTATATAATTTATATTTGGTGAAATTTGATATTTTATGTACAGTATATAATATATATTTGGTGTATTTTCATATTTAATGTACAGTATATAGTATATATTTGGTGACATTTGATATTTTATGTACAGTGTATAATATATATTTGGTGAAATTTTATATTTTATGTACACTATATAATATATATTTGGTGTACTTTCATATTTAATGTACAGTATATAGTGTATATTTGGCGACATTTGATATTTGATATACAGTACATAATATATATTTGTTGAAATTTGATATTTTTTTACAGTATATAATATATATTTTTTGAAATTTTATATTTTATGTACAGTATATAATATATATTTGGTGAACTTTCATATTTTATGTACAGTACATAGTATATATTTGGTGACATTTGATATTTTATGTACAGTGTATAATATATATTTGCTGAAATTTTATATTTTATGTACAGTATATAATATATATTTGGTGTACTTTCATATTTTATGTACAGTATATAGTATATATTTGGTGACATTTGATATTTTATGTACAGTGTATAATATATATTTGGTGAAATTTTATATTTTATGTACAGTATATAATATATATTTGGTGTACTTTCATATTTAATGTACAGTATATAGTATATATTTGGTGACATTTGATATTTTATACACTGTATATAATATATATTTGTTGAAATTTGATATTTTATGTACAGTATATAATACATATTTGTTGAAATCTGATATTTTATGTAAAGTATATAATATATTTTTGGTGAAATTTTATATTTTATGTACAGTGTATAATATATATTTGGTGTACTTTCATATTTTATGTACAGTATATAATATATATTTGGTGAAATTTGATATTTTGTATACAGTATATAATATATATTTGTTGAAATTTGATATTTTATGTACAGTATATAATATAGATTTTTTGAAATTTTATATTTTATGTACAGTATATAATATATATTTGGTGTACTTTCATATTTTATGTACAGTATATAGTATATATTTGGTGACATTTGATATTTTATGTACAGTGTATAATATATATTTGGTGAAGTTTTATATTTTACGTACAGTACATAATATATATTTGGTGTACTTTCATATTTAATGTACAGTATATAGTATATATTTTGTGACATTTGATATTTTATATACAGTATATAATATATATTTGTTGAAATTTGATATTTTATGTACAGTATATAATATACATTTGGTGTACTTTCATATTTTGTGTGCTGTATATAGTATATATTTGGTGACATTTGATATTTTATGTACAGTATATAATATATATTTGTTGAAATTTGATATTTTATGTATAGTATATAATATATATTTGGTGAAATTTTATATTTTATGTACAGTATATAATATATATTTGGAGGACTTTCATATTTTATGTACAGTATATAATATATATTTGGTGAAATTTGATATTTTGTGTACAGTATATAATATATATTTGTTGAAATTTGATATTTTATGTAAAGTATATAATATATAATTGGTGAAATTTTATATTTTATGTACAGTACATAATATATATTTGGTGTACTTTCATATTTTATGTACAGTATATAATATATATTTGTTGAAATTTGATATTTTATGTACAGTATATAATATACATTTGGTGTACTTTCATATTTTATGTGCTGTATATAGTATATATTTGGTGACATTTGATATTTTATATACAATTAATAAGATAATTTTCTTGAAATTTGATATTTTATGTAGAGTATATACTATATATTTGGTGAAATTTTATATTTTATGTACTGTATATAAGATATATTTGGTGTACTTTCATATTTTATGTACAGTATATAGTATATATTTGGTGACATTTGATATTTTATGTACAGTATATAATATATATTTGCTGAAATTTGATATTTTATGTATAGTATATAATATATATTTGGTGAAATTTTATATTTTATGTACAGTATATAACATATATTTGGTGTACTTTCATATTTTATGTAGAGTATATAGTATATATTTGGTGACATTTGATATTTTATGTACCGTGTATAATAAATATTTGGTGAAATTTTATATTTTATGTACAGTATATAATATGTATTTGGTGTACTTTCATATTTAATGTACAGTATATAGTATATATTTGGTGACATTTGATTTTTATATACAATATATAATATATATTTGTTGAAATTTGAAATTTTATGTACAGTATATAATATATATTTGGTGAAATTTTATATTTTATGCACAGTATATAAGATATATTTGGTGTACTTTCATATTTAATGTACAGTATATAGTATATATTTGGTGACATTTGATATTTTATGTACAGTGTATAATATATATTTGGTGAAATTTTATATTTTATGTACAGTATATAATATATATTTGGTGTACTTTCATATTTAATGTACAGTATATAGTATATATTTGGTGACATTTGATATTTTATATACAATATATAATATATATTTGTTGAAATTTGAAATTTGATGTACAGTATATAATTTATATTTGGTGAAATTTGATATTTTATGTACAGTATATAATATATATTTGGTGTATTTTAATATTTAATGTACAGTATATAGTATATATTTGGTGACATTTGATATTTTATGTACAGTGTATAATATATATTTGGTGAAATTTTATATTTTATGTACACTATATAATATATATTTGGTGTACTTTCATATTTAATGTACAGTATATAGTGTATATTTGGCGACATTTGATATTTGATATACAGTACATAATATATATTTGTTGAAATTTGATATTTTTTTACAGTATATAATATATATTTTTTGAAATTTTATATTTTATGTACAGTATATAATATATATTTGGTGAACATTCATATTTTATGTACAGTACATAGTATATATTTGGTGACATTTGATATTTTATGTACAGTGTATAATATATATTTGCTGAAATTTTATATTTTATGTACAGTATATAATATATATTTGGTGTACTTTCATATTTTATGTACAGTATATAGTATATATTTGGTGACATTTGATATTTTATGTACAGTGTATAATATATATTTGGTGAAATTTTATATTTTATGTACAGTATATAATATATATTTGGTGTACTTTCATATTTAATGTACAGTATATAGTATATATTTGGTGACATTTGATATTTTATACACTGTATATAATATATATTTGTTGAAATTTGATATTTTATGTACAGTATATAATACATATTTGTTGAAATCTGATATTTTATGTAAAGTATATAATATATTTTTGGTGAAATTTTATATTTTATGTACAGTGTATAATATATATTTGGTGTACTTTCATATTTTATGTACAGTATATAATATATATTTGGTGAAATTTGATATTTTTTATACAGTATATAATATATATTTGTTGAAATTTGATATTTTATGTACAGTATATAATATAGATTTTTTGAAATTTTATATTTTATGTACAGTATATAATATATATTTGGTGTACTTTCATATTTTATGTACAGTATATAGTATATATTTGGTGACATTTGATATTTTATGTACAGTGTATAATATATATTTGGTGAAGTTTTATATTTTACGTACAGTACATAATATATATTTGGTGTACTTTCATATTTAATGTACAGTATATAGTATATATTTGGTGACATTTGATATTTTATATACAGTATATAATATATATTTGTTGAAATTTGATATTTTATGTACAGTATATAATATACATTTGGTGTACTTTCATATTTTATGTGCTGTATATAGTATATATTTGGTGACATTTGATATTTTATGTACAGTATATAATATATATTTGTTGAAATTTGATATTTTATATATAGTATATAATATATATTTGGTGAAATTTTATATTTTATGTACAGTATATAATATATATTTGGTGTACTTTCATATTTTATGTACAGTATATAATATATATTTGGTGAAATTTGATATTTTGTATACAGTATATAATATATATTTGTTGAAATTTGATATTTTATGTAAAGTATATAATATATAATTGGTGAAATTTTATATTTTATTTACAGTACATAATATATATTTGGTGTACTTTCATATTTTATATACAGTATATAATATATATTTGCTGAAATTTGATATTTTGTATACAGTATATAATATATATTTTTTGAAATTTGTTATTTTATGTACAGTATATAATATATATTTTTTGAAATTTTATATTTTATGTACAGTATATAATATATATTTGGTGAACTTTCATATTTCATGTACAGTATATAGTATATATTTGGTGACATTTGATATTTTATGTACAGTGTATAATATATATTTGGTGAAATTTTATGTTTTATGTACAGTATATAACATATATTTGGTGTACTTTCATATTTTATGTACAGTATATAGTATATATTGGGTGACATTTGATATTTTATATACAGTATATAATATATACTTGTTGTAATTTGATATTTTATGTACAGTATATAATGTATATTTGGTGAAATTTTATATTTTATGTACAGTATATAATATGTATTTGGTGTACTTTCATATTTTATGTGCAGTATATAGTATATATTTCGTGACATTTGATATTTTATGTACAGTATATAATATATACTTGTTGAAATTTGATATTTTATGTATAGTATATAATATATATTTGGTGAAATTTTATATTTTATGTACAGTATATAATATATATTTGGTGTACTTTGATATTTTATGTACAGTATATAGTATATATTTGGTGACATTTGGTATTTTATGTACAGTATATAATATATATTTTTTGAAATTTTATATTTTATGTACAGTATATAATATATATTTGGTGTACTTTCATATTTTTTGTACAGTATATAGTATATATTTGGTGACATTTGACATTTTATATGCAGTATATAATATATATTTGTTGAAATTTGATATTTTATGTACAGTATATAATATATATTTTTTGAAATTTTATATTTTATGTACAGTATATAATATATATTTGGTGTACTTTCATATTTTATGTACTGTATATAGTATATATTTGGTGACATTTGATATTTTATGTATAGTGTATAATATATATTTGGTGAAATTTTATATTTTATGTACAGTATATAATATATATTTGGTGTACTTTCATATTTTATGTACAGTATATAGTATATATTTGGTGACATTTGATGTTTTATATACAGTATATAATATATATTTATTGAAATTTGATATTTTATGTACAGTGTATAATATATATTTGGTGAAATTTTATATTTTATGTACAGTATATAATATATATTTGGTGTACTTTCATATTTTATGTACAGTATATAGTGTATATTTGGTGACATTTGATATTTTATATACAATAAATAAGATATGTTTCTTGAAATTTTATATTTTATGTACAGTATATACAGTATATTTGGTGAAATTTGACATTATAGGTACAGTATATAATATATGTTTGGTGAAATTTGATATTTTATATACAGTATATAATATATATTTGGTGAAATTTGACATGATAGGTACAGTATATAATATATGTTTGGTGAAATTTGATATTTTATATACAGTATATAATATATATTTGGTGAAATTTGATATTTTATGTACAGTATATAATATTTATTTTTTGAAATTTTATATTTTATGTACAGTATATAATATATATTTGGTGGATTTTCATATTTTATGTACAGTATATAGTATATATTTGGTGACATTTGATATTTTATGTACAGTGTATAATATATATTTGGTTAAATTTTATATTTTATGTACAGTATATAATATGTATTTGGTGTACTTTCATATTTTATGTACAGTATATAGTATATATTTGGTGACATTTGATATTTTATACACTGTATATAATATATATTTTTTGAAATTTGATATTTTATGTACAGTATATAATATATATTTGGTGTACTTTCATATTTTATGTGCAGTATATAGTATACTTTTGGTGACATTTGACATTTTATGTACAGTGTATAATATATATTTGGTGAAATTTGATATTTTATGTATAGTATATAATATATATTTGGTGAAATTTCATATTTTATAAACCATACATAATATATATTTGGTGTACTTTCATATTTTATGTACAGTATATAGTATATATTTGGTGACATTTGATATTTTATGTACAGTGTATAATATATATTTGGTGAAATTTTATATTTTATGTACAGTATATAATATATATTTGGTGTACTTTCATATTTTATGTACAGTATATAGTGTATATTTGGTGACGTTTGATATTTTATATACAATAAATAAGATATGTTTCTTGAAATTTTATATTTTATGTACAGTATATACTGTATATTTGGTGAAATTTGACATTATACGTACAGTATATAATATATGTTTGGTGAAATTTGATATTTTATATACAGTATATAATATATATTTGGTGACATTTGACATTATAGGTACAGTATATAATATATGTTTGGTGAAATTTGATATTTTATATACAGTATATAATATATATTTGTTGAAATTTGATATTTTATGTATAGTTTATAATATATATTTGGTGAAATTTCATATTTTATATACCATACATAATATATATTTGGTGTACTTTCATATTTTATGTACAGTATATAGTATATATTTGGTGACATTTGATATTTTATGTACAGTGTATAATATATATTTGGTGAAATTTTATATTTTATGTACAGTGTATAATATATATTTGGTGTAGTTTCATATTTTATGTACTGTATACAGTATATATTTGGTGACATTTGATATTTTATATACAATTAATAAGATAAGTTTCTTGAAATTTGATATTTTATGTACAGTATATACTATATATTTGGTGAAATTTTGTATTTTATGTACTGCATATAAGATATATTTGGTGTACTTTCATATTTTATGTACAGTATATAGTATATATTTGGTGACATTTGATATTTTATGTACAGTATATAATATATATTTGCTGAAATTTGATATTTTATGTATAGTATATAATATACATTTGGTGAAATTTTATATTTTATGTACAGTATATAACATATATTTGGTGTACTTTCATATTTTATGTACAGAATATAGTATATATTTGGTGACATTTGATATTTTATGTACCGTGTATAATAAATATTTGGTGAAATTTTATATTTTATGTACAGTATATAATATGTATTTGGTGTACTTTCATATTTAATGTACAGTATATAGTATATATTTGGTGACATTTGATTTTTATATACAATATATAATATATATTTGTTGAAATTTGAAATTATATGTACATTTTATAACATATATTTGGTGAAATTTTATATTTTATGTACAGTATATAAGACATATTTGGTGTAATTTCATATTTAATGTACAGTATATAGTATATTTTTGGTGACATTTGATATTTTATGTACAGTGTATAATATATATTTGGTGAAATTTTATATTTTATCTACAGTATATAATATATATGTGGTGTACTTTCATATTTTATGTACAGTATATAGTATATATTTGGTGACATTTGATATTTTATATACAATAAATAAGATATTATTCTTGAAATTTGATATTTTATGTACAGTATATACTATATGTTTGGTGAAATTTGATATTATAGGTACAGTATATAAGATATATTTGGTGTACTATCATATTTTATGTACAGTATATAGTATATATTTGGTGACATTTGATATTTTATGTACAGTATATAATATATATTTGTTGAAATTTGATATTTTATTAATAATATATAATATATATTTGGTGAAATTTCATATTTTATATGCCGTATATAATATATATTTGGTGTACTTTCATATTTTGTGTACAGTATATAGTATATATTTGGTGACATTTGATATTTTATGTACAGTATATAATATATATTTTTTGAAATTTTATATTTTATGTACAGTATATAATATATATTTGGTGTACTTTCATATTTTGTGTACAGTATATAGTATATATTTGGTGACTTGACATTTTATATGCAGTATATAATATATACTTGTTGAAATTTGATATCTTATGTACAGTATATAATATATATTTCTTGAAATTTTATATTTTATGTACAGTATATAATATATATTTGGTGTACTTTCATATTTTATGTACAGTATATAGTATATATTTGGTGACATTTGATATTTTATGTACAGTGTATAATATATATTTGGTGAAATTTTATATTTTATGTAGAGTATATACTATATATTTGGTGAAATTTGACATTATAGGTACAGTATATAATATATGTTTGGTGAAATTTGATATTTTATATACAGTATATAATATATATTTGGTGAAATTTGATATTTTATGTACAGTATATAATATATATTTTTTGAAATTTTATATTTTATGTACAGTATATAATATATATTTGGTGGACTTTCATATTTTATGTACAGTATATAGTATATATTTGGTGACCTTTGATATTTTATGTACAGTGTATAATATGTATTTGGTGAAATTTTATATTTTATGTACAGTATATAATACATATTTGGTGTACTTTCATATTTCATATACAGTATATAGCATATATTTGGTGACATTTGATATTTTATATACAATATATAATATATATTTGTTGAAATTTGATATTTTATGTACAGTATATAATATATATTTTTTGAAATTTTATATTTTATGTACAGTATATAATATATATTTGGTGTACTTTCATATTTTATGTACAGTATATAGTATATATTTGGTGACATTTGACATTTTATGTACAATAAATAAAATATGTTTCCTGAAATTTGATATTTTATGTACAGTATATACTATATATTTGGTGAAATTTTATATTTTATGTACAGTATATAAGATATATTTGGTGTACTTTCATATTTTATGTACAGTATATAGTATATATTTGGTGACATTTGATATTTTATGTACAGTATATAATATATATTTGTTGAAATTTGATATTTTATTTATAGTATATAATATATATTTGGTGAAATTTCATATTTTATATACCGTATATAATATATATTTGGTGTACTTTCATATTTTATGTACAGTATATAGTATGTATTTGGTGACATTTGATATTTTATGTACAGTATATAATATATATTTTTTGAAATTTTATATTTTATGTACAGTTTATAATATATATTTGGTGTACTTTCATATTTTGTTTACAGTATATAGTATATATTTGGTGACTTGACATTTTATATACAGTATATAATATATACTTGTTGAAATTTGATATCTTATTTACAGTATATAATATATATTTTTTGAAATTTTATATTTTATGTACAGTATATAATATATATTTGGTGGACTTTCATATTTTATGTACAGTATATAGTATATATTTGGTGACCTTTGATATTTTATGTACAGTGTATAATATATATTTGGTGAAATTTTATATTTTATGTACAGTATATAATACATATTTGGTGTACTTTCATATTTTATGTACAGTATATAGTATATATTTGGTGACATTTGATATTTTATATACAATATATAATATATATTTGTTGAAATTTGATATTTTATGTACAGTATATAATATATATTTGGTGAAATTTTATATTTTATGTACAGTATATAAGATATATTTGGTGTACTTTCATATTTTATGTACAGTATATAGTATATTTTTGGTGACATTTGATATTTTATGTACAGTAAATAAGATATGTTTCCTGAAATTTGATATTTTATGTACAGTATATACTATATATTTGGTGAAATTTTATATTTTATGTACAGTATATAAGATATACTTGGTGTACTTTCATATTTTATGTACAGTATATAGTATATATTAGGTGACATTTGATATTTTATGTACAGTATATAATATATATTTGTTGAAATTTGATATTTTATTTATAGTATATAATATATATTTGGTGAAATTTCATATTTTATATACCATATATAATATATATTTGGAGTACTTTCATATTTTATGTACAGTATATAGTATATATTTGGTGACATTTGATATTTTATGTACAGTATATAATATATATTTTTTGAAATTTTCTATTTTATGTACAGTATATAATATATATTTGGTGTACTTTCATATTTTGCGTACAGTATATAGTATATATTTTGTGACTTGACATTTTATATACAGTATATAATATATACTTGTTGAAATTTGATATCTTATGTACAGTATATAATATATATTTTTTGAAATTTTATATTTTATGTACAGTATGTAATATATATTTGGTGTACTTTCATATTTTATGTACAGTATATAGTATATATTTGGTGACATTTGATATTTTATGTACAGTGTATAATATATATTTGGTGAAATTTTATATTTTATGTACAGTATATAATATATATTTGGTGTACTTTCATATTTTATGTACAGTATATAGTGTATATTTGGTGACATTTGATATTTTATATACAATAAATAAGATATGTTTCCTGAAATTTGATATTTTATGTACAGTATATACTATATATTTGGTGAAATTTTATATTTTATGTACAGTATATAAGATATATTTGGTGTACTATCATATTTTATGTACAGTATATAGTATATATTTGGTGACATTTGATATTTTATGTACAGTATATAATATATATTTGTTGAAATTTGATATTTTATTAATAATATATAATATATATTTGGTGAAATTTCATATTTTATATGCCGTATATAATATATATTTGGTGTACTTTCATATTTTATGTACAGTATATAGTATATATTTGGTGACATTTGATATTTTATGTACAGTATATAATATATATTTTTTGAAATTTTATATTTTATGTACAGTATATAATATATATTTGGTGTACTTTCATATTTTATGTACAGTATATAGTATATATTTGGTGACATTTGATATTTTATGCACAGTGTATAATATATTTTTGGTGAAATTTTATATTTTATGTACAGTATATACTATATATTTGGTGAAATTTGACATTATAGGTACAGTATATAATATATGTTTGGTGAAATTTGATATTTTATATACAGTATATAATATATATTTGGTGAAATTTGATATTTTATGTACAGTATATAATATATATTTTTTGAAATTTTATATTTTATGTACAGTATACAATATATATTTGGTGGACTTTCATATTTTATGTACAGTATATAGTATATATTTGGTGACCTTTGATATTTTATGTACAGTGTATAATATGTATTTGGTGAAATTTTATATTTTATGTACAGTATATAATACATATTTGGTGTACTTTCATATTTTATGTACAGTATATAGCATATATTTGGTGACATTTGATATTTTATATACAATATATAATATATATTTGTTGAAATTTGATATTTTATGTACAGTATATAATATATATTTGGTGAAATTTTATATTTTATGTACAGTATATAAGATATATTTGGTGTACTTTCATATTTTATGTACAGTATATAGTATATATTTGGTGACATTTGACATTTTATGTACAATAAATAAAATATGTTTCCTGAAATTTGATATTTTATGTACAGTATATACTATATATTTGGTGAAATTTTATATTTTATGTACAGTATATAAGATATATTTGGTGTACTTTCATATTTTATGTACAGTATATAGTATATATTTGGTGACATTTGATATTTTATGTACAGTATATAATATATATTTGTTGAAATTTGATATTTTATTTATAGTATATAATATATATTTGGTGAAATTTCATATTTTATATACCGTATATAATATATATTTGGTGTACTTTCATATTTTATGTACAGTATATAGTATGTATTTGGTGACATTTGATATTTTATGTACAGTATATAATATATATTTTTTGAAATTTTCTATTTTATGTACAGTATATAATATATATTTGGTGTAATTTCATATTTTCTGTACAGTATATAGTATATATTTGGTGACTTGACATTTTATATACAGTATATAATATATACTTGTTGAAATTTGATATCTTATGTACAGTATATAATATATATTTTTTGAAATTTTATATTTTATGTACAGTATATAATATATATTTGGTGTACTTTCATATTTTATGTACAGTATATAGTATATATTTGGTGACCTTTGATATTTTATGTACAGTGTATAATATATATTTGGTGAAATTTTATATTTTATGTACAGTATATAATATATATTTGGTGTACTTTCATATTTTACGTACAGTATATAGTGTATATTTGGTGACATTTGATATTTTATATACAATAAATAAGATATGTTTCTTGAAATTTGATATTTTATGTACAGTATATACTATATATTTGGTGAAATTTGACATTATAGGTACAGTATATAATATATGTTTGGTGAAATTTGATATTTTATATACAGTATATAATATATATTTGGTGAAATTTGATATTTTATGTACAGTATATAATATATATTTTTTGAAATTTTATATTTTATGTACAGTATATAATATATATTTGGTGGACTTTCATATTTTATGTACAGTATATAGTATATATTTGGTGACCTTTGATATTTTATGTACAGTGTATAATATATCTTTGGTGAAATTTTATATTTTATGTACAGTATATAATACATATTTGGTGTAGTTTCATATTTTATGTACAGTATATAGTATATATTTGGTGACATTTGATATTTTATATACAATATATAATATATATTTCTTGTAATTTGATATTTTATGTACAGTATATAATATATATTTGGTGAAATTTTATATTTTATGTACAGTATATAAGATATATTTGATGTACTTTCATATTTTATGTACAGTATATAGTATATATTTGGTGACATTTGATATTTTATGTACAGTAAATAAGATATGTTTCCTGAAATTTGATATTTTTTGTACAGTATATACTATATATTTGGTGAAATTTTATATTTTATGTACAGTATATAAGATATATTTGGTGTACTTTCATATTTTATGTACAGTATATAGTATATATTTGGTGACATTTGATATTTTATGTACAGTATATAATATATATTTGTTGAAATTTGATATTTTATTTATAGTATATAATATATATTTGGTGAAATTTCATATTTTATATACCGTATATAATATATATTTGGTGTACTTTCATATTTTATGTACAGTATATAGTATATATTTGGTGACATTTGATATTTTATGTACAGTATATAATATATACTTGTTGAAATTTGATATCTTATGTACAGTATATAATATATATTTTTTGAAATTTTATATTTTATGTACGGTATATAATATATATTTGGTGTACTTTCATATTTTGTGTACAGTATATAGTATATATTTGGTGACTTGACATTTTATATACAGTATATAATATATACTTGTTGAAATTTGATATCTTATGTACAGTATATAATATATATTTTTTGAAATTTTATATTTTATGTACAGTATATAATATATATTTGGTGTACTTTCATATTTTATGTACAGTATATAGTATATATTTGGTGACATTTGATATTTTATGTACAGTGTATAATATATATTTGGTGAAATTTTATATTTTATGTACAGTATATAATATATATTTGGTGTACTTTCATATTTTATGTACAGTATATAGTGTATATTTGGTGACATTTGATATTTTATATACAATAAATAAGATATGTTTCTTGAAATTTGATATTTTATGTACAGTATATACTATATATTTGGTGAAATTTGACATTATAGGTACAGTATATAATATATGTTTGGTGAAATTTGATATTTTATATACAGTATATAATATATATTTGGTGAAATTTGATATTTTATGTACAGTATATAATATATATTTTTTGAAATTTTATATTTTATGTACAGTATATAATATATATTTGGTGGACTTTCATATTTTATGTACAGTATATAGTATATATTTGGTGACCTTTGATATTTTATGTACAGTGTATAATATGTATTTGGTGAAATTTTATATTTTATGTACAGTATATAATACATATTTGGTGTACTTTCATATTTTATGTACAGAATATAGCATATATTTGGTGACATTTGATATTTTATATACAATATATAATATATATTTGTTGAAATTTGATATTTTATGTACAGTATATAATATATATTTGGTGAAATTTTATATTTTATGTACAGTATATAAGATATATTTGGTGTACTTTCATATTTTATGTACAGTATATAGTATATATTTGGTGACATTTGACATTTTATGTACAATAAATAAAATATGTTTCCTGAAATTTGATATTTTATGTACAGTATATACTATATATTTGGTGAAATTTTATATTTTATGTACAGTATATAAGATATATTTGGTGTACTTTCATATTTTATGTACAGTATATAGTATATATTTGGTGACATTTGATGTTTTATGTACAGTATATAATATATATTTGTTGAAATTTGATATTTTATTTATAGTATATAATATATATTTGGTGAAATTTCATATTTTATATACCGTATATAATATATATTTGGTGTACTTTCATATTTTATGTACAGTATATAGTATATATTTGGTGACATTTGATATTTTATGTACAGTATATAATATATATTTTTTGAAATTTTATATTTTATGTAGAGTATATAATATATATTTGGTGTACTTTCATATTTTGTGTACAGTATATAGTATATATTTGGTGACTTGACATTTTATATACAGTATATAATATATACTAGTTGAAATTTGATATCTTATGTACAGTATATAATATATATTTTTTGAAATTTTATATTTTATGTACAGTATATAATATATATTTGGTGTACTTTCATATTTTGTGTACAGTATATAGTATATATTTGGTGACTTGACATTTTATATACAGTATATAATATATACTTGTTGAAATTTGATATCTTATGTACAGTATATAATATGTATTTTTTGAAATTTTATATTTTATGTACAGTATATAATATATATTTGGTGTACTTTCATATTTTATGTACAGTATATAGTATATATTTGGTGACATTTGATATTTTATGTACAGTGTATAATATATATTTGGTGAAATTTTATATTTTATGTACAGTATATAATATATATTTGGTGTACTTTCATATTTTATGTACAGTATATAGTGTATATTTGGTGACATTTGATATTTTATATACAATAAATAAGATATGTTTCTTGAAATTTGATATTTTATGTACAGTACATACTATATATTTGGTGAAATTTGACATTATAGGTAAAGTATAAAATATATGTTTGGTGAAATTTGATATTTTATATACAGTATATAATATATATTTGGTGAAATTTGATATTTTATGTACAGTATATAATATATATTTTTTGAAATTTTATATTTTATGTACAGTATATAATATATATTTGGTGGACTTTCATATTTTATGTACAGTATATAGTATATATTTGGTGACCTTTGATATTTTATGTACAGTGTATAATATATATTTGGTGAAATTTTATATTTTATGTACAGTATATAATACATATTTGGTGCACTTTCATATTTTATGTACAGTATATAGTATATATTTGGTGACATTTGATATTTTATATACAATATATAATATATATTTGTTGAAATTTGATATTTTATGTACAGTATATAATATATATTTGGTGAAATTTTATATTTTATGTACAGTATATAAGATATATTTGGTGTACTTTCATATTTTATGTACAGTATATAGTATATTTTTGGTGACATTTGATATTTTATGTACAGTAAATAAGATATGTTTCCTGAAATTTGATATTTTATGTACAGTATATACTATATATTTGGTGAAATTTTATATTTTATGTACAGTATATAAGATATACTTGGTGTACTTTCATATTTTATGTACAGTATATAGTATATATTTGGTGACATTTGATATTTTATGTACAGTATATAATATATATTTGTTGAAATTTGATATTTTATTTATAGTATATAATATATATTTGGTGAAATTTCATATTTTATATACCGTATATAATATATATTTGGTGTACTTTCATATTTTATGTACAGTATATAGTATGTATTTGGTGACATTTGATATTTTATGTTCAGTATATAATATATATTTTTTGAAATTTTATATTATATGTACAGTATATAATATATATATGGTGTACTTTCATATTTTGTGTACAGTATATAGTATATATTTGGTGACTTGACATTTTATATACAGTATATAATATATACTTGTTGAAATTTGATATCTTATGTACAGTATATAATATATATTTTTTGAAATTTTATATTTTATGTACAGTATATAATATATATTTGGTGTACTTTCATATTTTATGTACAGTATATAGTATATATTTGGTGACATTTGATATTTTATGTTCAGTATATAATATATATTTTTTGAAATTTTATATTATATGTACAGTATATAATATATATATGGTGTACTTTCATATTTTGTGTACAGTATATAGTATATATTTGGTGACTTGACATTTTATATACAGTATATAATATATACTTGTTGAAATTTGATATCTTATGTACAGTATATAATATATATTTTTTGAAATTTTATATTTTATGTACAGTATATAATATATATTTGGTGTACTTTCATATTTTATGTACAGTATATAGTATATATTTGGTGACATTTGATATTTTATGTACAGTGTATAATATATATTTGGTGAAATTTTATATTTTATGTACAGTATATAATATATATTTGGTGTACTTTCATATTTTATGTACAGTATATAGTGTATATTTGGTGACATTTGATATTTTATATACAATAAATAAGATATGTTTCTTGAAATTTGATATTTTATGTACAGTACATACTATATATTTGGTGAAATTTGACATTATAGGTACAGTATATAATATATGTTTGGTGAAATTTGATATTTTATATACAGTATATAATATATATTTGGTGAAATTTGATATTTTATGTACAGTATATAATATATATTTTTTGAAATTTTATATTTTATGTACAGTATATAATATATATTTGGTGGACTTTCATATTTTATGTACAGTATATAGTATATATTTGGTGACATTTGATATTTTATGTACAGTGTATAATATATATTTGGTGAAATTTTATATTTTATGTACAGTATATAATACATATTTGGTGTACTTTCATATTTTATGTACAGTATATAGTATATATTTGGTGACATTTGATATTTTATATACAATATATAAAATATATTTGTTGAAATTTGATATTTTATGCACAGTATATAATATATATTTGGTGAAATTTTATATTTTATGTACAGTATATAAGATATATTTGGTGTACTTTCATATTTTATGTACAGTATATAGTATATATTTGGTGACATTTGATATTTTATGTACAGTAAATAAGATATGTTTCCTGAAATTTGATATTTTATGTACAGTATATACTATATATTTGGTGAAATTTTATATTTTATGTACAGTATATAAGATATACTTGGTGTACTTTCATATTTTATGTACAGTATATAGTATATATTTGGTGACATTTGATATTTTATGTACAGTATATAATATAAATTTGTTGAAATTTGATATTTTATTTATAGTATATAATATATATTTGGTGAAATTTCATATTTTATATACCATATATAATATATATTTGGAGTACTTTCATATTTTATGTACAGTATATAGTATATATTTGGTGACATTTGATATTTTATGTACAGTATATAATATATATTTTTTGAAATTTTCTATTTTATGTACAGTATATAATATATATTTGGTGTACTTTCATATTTTGTGTACAGTATATAGTATATATTTGGTGACTTGACATTTTATATACAGTATATAATATATACTTGTTGAAATTTGATATCTTATGTACAGTATATAATATATATTTTTTGAAATTTTATATTTTATGTACAGTATATAATATATATTTGGTGTACTTTCATATTTTATGTACAGTATATAGTATATATTTGGTGACATTTGATATTTTATGTACAGTGTATAATATATATTTGGTGAAATTTTATATTTTATGTACAGTATATAATATATATTTGGTGTACTTTCATATTTTATGTACAGTATATAGTGTATATTTGGTGACATTTGATATTTTATATACAATAAATAAGATATGTTTCTTGAAATTTGATATTTTATGTACAGTATATACTATATATTTGGTGAAATTTGACATTATAGGTACAGTATATAATATATGTTTGGTGAAATTTGATATTTTATATACAGTATATAATATATATTTGGTGAAATTTGATATTTTATGTACAGTATATAATATATATTTTTTGAAATTTTATATTTTATGTGCAGTATATAATATATATTTGGTGGACTTTCATATTTTATGTACAGTATATAGTATATATTTGGTGACCTTTGATATTTTATGTACAGTGTATAATATATATTTGGTGAAATTTTATAATTTATGTACAGTATATAATACATATTTGGTGTACTTTCATATTTTATGTACAGTATATAGTATATATTTGGTGACATTTGATATTTTATATACAATATATAATATATATTTCTTGTAATTTCATATTTTATGTACAGTATATAATATATATTTGGTGAAATTTTATATTTTATGTACAGTATATAAGATATATTTGATGTACTTTCATATTTTATGTACAGTATATAGTATATATTTGGTGACATTTGATATTTTATGTACAGTAAATAAGATATGTTTCCTGAAATTTGATATTTTATGTACAGTATATACTATGTATTTGGTGAAATTTTATATTTTATGTACAGTATATAAGATATATTTGGTGTACTTTCATATTTTATGTACAGTATATAGTATATATTTGGTGACTTTTTATATTTTATGTACCGTATATAATATATATTTGTTGAAATTTGATATTTTATTTATAGTATATAATATATATTTGGTGAAATTTCATATTTTATATACCGTATATAATATATATTTGGTGTACTTTCATATTTTATGTACAGTATATAGTATATATTTGGTGACATTTGATATTTTATGTACAGTATATAATATATACTTGTTGAAATTTGATATCTTATGTACAGTATATAATATATATTTTTTGAAATTTTATATTTTATGTACGGTATATAATATATATTTGGTGTACTTTCATATTTTGTGTACAGTATATAGTATATATTTGGTGACTTGACATTTTATATACAGTATATAATATATACTTGTTGAAATTTGATATCTTATGTACAGTATATAATATATATTTTTTGAAATTTTATATTTTATGTACAGTATATAATATATATTTGGTGTACTTTCATATTTTATGTACAGTATATAGTATATATTTGGTGACATTTGATATTTTATGTACAGTGTATAATATATATTTGGTGAAATTTTATATTTTATGTACAGTATATAATATATATTTGGTGTACTTTCATATTTTATGTACAGTATATAGTGTATATTTGGTGACATTTGATATTTTATATACAATAAATAAGATATGTTTCTTGAAATTTGATATTTTATGTACAGTATATACTATATATTTGGTGAAATTTGACATTATAGGTACAGTATATAATATATGTTTGGTGAAATTTGATATTTTATATACAGTATATAATATATATTTGGTGAAATTTGATATTTTATGTACAGTATATAATATATATTTTTTGAAATTTTATATTTTATGTACAGTATATAATATATATTTGGTGGACTTTCATATTTTATGTACAGTATATAGTATATATTTGGTGACCTTTGATATTTTATGTACAGTGTATAATATGTATTTGGTGAAATTTTATATTTTATGTACAGTATATAATACATATTTGGTGTACTTTCATATTTTATGTACAGTATATAGCATATATTTGGTGACATTTGATATTTTATATACAATATATAATATATATTTGTTGAAATTTGATATTTTATGTACAGTATATAATATATATTTGGTGAAATTTTATATTTTATGTACAGTATATAAGATATATTTGGTGTACTTTCATATTTTATGTACAGTATATAGTATATATTTGGTGACATTTGACATTTTATGTACAATAAATAAAATATGTTTCCTGAAATTTGATATTTTATGTACAGTATATACTATATATTTGGTGAAATTTTATATTTTATGTACAGTATATAAGATATATTTGGTGTACTTTCATATTTTATGTACAGTATATAGTATATATTTGGTGACATTTGATGTTTTATGTACAGTATATAATATATATTTGTTGAAATTTGATATTTTATTTATAGTATATAATATATATTTGGTGAAATTTCATATTTTATATACCGTATATAATATATATTTGGTGTACTTTCATATTTTATGTACAGTATATAGTATATATTTGGTGACATTTGATATTTTATGTACAGTATATAATATATATTTTTTGAAATTTTATATTTTATGTAGAGTATATAATATATATTTGGTGTACTTTCATATTTTGTGTACAGTATATAGTATATATTTGGTGACTTGACATTTTATATACAGTATATAATATATACTAGTTGAAATTTGATATCTTATGTACAGTATATAATATATATTTTTTGAAATTTTATATTTTATGTACAGTATATAATATATATTTGGTGTACTTTCATATTTTGTGTACAGTATATAGTATATATTTGGTGACTTGACATTTTATATACAGTATATAATATATACTTGTTGAAATTTGATATCTTATGTACAGTATATAATATGTATTTTTTGAAATTTTATATTTTATGTACAGTATATAATATATATTTGGTGTACTTTCATATTTTATGTACAGTATATAGTATATATTTGGTGACATTTGATATTTTATGTACAGTGTATAATATATATTTGGTGAAATTTTATATTTTATGTACAGTATATAATATATATTTGGTGTACTTTCATATTTTATGTACAGTATATAGTGTATATTTGGTGACATTTGATATTTTATATACAATAAATAAGATATGTTTCTTGAAATTTGATATTTTATGTACAGTACATACTATATATTTGGTGAAATTTGACATTATAGGTAAAGTATAAAATATATGTTTGGTGAAATTTGATATTTTATATACAGTATATAATATATATTTGGTGAAATTTGATATTTTATGTACAGTATATAATATATATTTTTTGAAATTTTATATTTTATGTACAGTATATAATATATATTTGGTGGACTTTCATATTTTATGTACAGTATATAGTATATATTTGGTGACCTTTGATATTTTATGTACAGTGTATAATATATATTTGGTGAAATTTTATATTTTATGTACAGTATATAATACATATTTGGTGCACTTTCATATTTTATGTACAGTATATAGTATATATTTGGTGACATTTGATATTTTATATACAATATATAATATATATTTGTTGAAATTTGATATTTTATGTACAGTATATAATATATATTTGGTGAAATTTTATATTTTATGTACAGTATATAAGATATATTTGGTGTACTTTCATATTTTATGTACCGTATATAGTATATTTTTGGTGACATTTGATATTTTATGTACAGTAAATAAGATATGTTTCCTGAAATTTGATATTTTATGTACAGTATATACTATATATTTGGTGAAATTTTATATTTTATGTACAGTATATAAGATATACTTGGTGTACTTTCATATTTTATGTACAGTATATAGTATATATTTGGTGACATTTGATATTTTATGTACAGTATATAATATATATTTGTTGAAATTTGATATTTTATTTATAGTATATAATATATATTTGGTGAAATTTCATATTTTATATACCGTATATAATATATATTTGGTGTACTTTCATATTTTATGTACAGTATATAGTATGTATTTGGTGACATTTGATATTTTATGTTCAGTATATAATATATATTTTTTGAAATTTTATATTATATGTACAGTATATAATATATATATGGTGTACTTTCATATTTTGTGTACAGTATATAGTATATATTTGGTGACTTGACATTTTATATACAGTATATAATATATACTTGTTGAAATTTGATATCTTATGTACAGTATATAATATATATTTTTTGAAATTTTATATTTTATGTACAGTATATAATATATATTTGGTGTACTTTCATATTTTATGTACAGTATATAGTATATATTTGGTGACATTTGATATTTTATGTTCAGTATATAATATATATTTTTTGAAATTTTATATTATATGTACAGTATATAATATATATATGGTGTACTTTCATATTTTGTGTACAGTATATAGTATATATTTGGTGACTTGACATTTTATATACAGTATATAATATATACTTGTTGAAATTTGATATCTTATGTACAGTATATAATATATATTTTTTGAAATTTTATATTTTATGTACAGTATATAATATATATTTGGTGTACTTTCATATTTTATGTACAGTATATAGTATATATTTGGTGACATTTGATATTTTATGTACAGTGTATAATATATATTTGGTGAAATTTTATATTTTATGTACAGTATATAATATATATTTGGTGTACTTTCATATTTTATGTACAGTATATAGTGTATATTTGGTGACATTTGATATTTTATATACAATAAATAAGATATGTTTCTTGAAATTTGATATTTTATGTACAGTACATACTATATATTTGGTGAAATTTGACATTATAGGTACAGTATATAATATATGTTTGGTGAAATTTGATATTTTATATACAGTATATAATATATATTTGGTGAAATTTGATATTTTATGTACAGTATATAATATATATTTTTTGAAATTTTATATTTTATGTACAGTATATAATATATATTTGGTGGACTTTCATATTTTATGTACAGTATATAGTATATATTTGGTGACATTTGATATTTTATGTACAGTGTATAATATATATTTGGTGAAATTTTATATTTTATGTACAGTATATAATACATATTTGGTGTACTTTCATATTTTATGTACAGTATATAGTATATATTTGGTGACATTTGATATTTTATATACAATATATAAAATATATTTGTTGAAATTTGATATTTTATGCACAGTATATAATATATATTTGGTGAAATTTTATATTTTATGTACAGTATATAAGATATATTTGGTGTACTTTCATATTTTATGTACAGTATATAGTATATATTTGGTGACATTTGATATTTTATGTACAGTAAATAAGATATGTTTCCTGAAATTTGATATTTTATGTACAGTATATACTATATATTTGGTGAAATTTTATATTTTATGTACAGTATATAAGATATACTTGGTGTACTTTCATATTTTATGTACAGTATATAGTATATATTTGGTGACATTTGATATTTTATGTACAGTATATAATATAAATTTGTTGAAATTTGATATTTTATTTATAGTATATAATATATATTTGGTGAAATTTCATATTTTATATACCATATATAATATATATTTGGAGTACTTTCATATTTTATGTACAGTATATAGTATATATTTGGTGACATTTGATATTTTATGTACAGTATATAATATATATTTTTTGAAATTTTCTATTTTATGTACAGTATATAATATATATTTGGTGTACTTTCATATTTTGTGTACAGTATATAGTATATATTTGGTGACTTGACATTTTATATACAGTATATAATATATACTTGTTGAAATTTGATATCTTATGTACAGTATATAATATATATTTTTTGAAATTTTATATTTTATGTACAGTATATAATATATATTTGGTGTACTTTCATATTTTATGTACAGTATATAGTATATATTTGGTGACATTTGATATTTTATGTACAGTGTATAATATATATTTGGTGAAATTTTATATTTTATGTACAGTATATAATATATATTTGGTGTACTTTCATATTTTATGTACAGTATATAGTGTATATTTGGTGACATTTGATATTTTATATACAATAAATAAGATATGTTTCTTGAAATTTGATATTTTATGTACAGTATATACTATATATTTGGTGAAATTTGACATTATAGGTACAGTATATAATATATGTTTGGTGAAATTTGATATTTTATATACAGTATATAATATATATTTGGTGAAATTTGATATTTTATGTACAGTATATATTATATATTTTTTGAAATTTTATATTTTATGTGCAGTATATAATATATATTTGGTGGACTTTCATATTTTATGTACAGTATATAGTATATATTTGGTGACCTTTGATATTTTATGTACAGTGTATAATATATATTTGGTGAAATTTTATAATTTATGTACAGTATATAATACATATTTGGTGTACTTTCATATTTTATGTACAGTATATAGTATATATTTGGTGACATTTGATATTTTATATACAATATATAATATATATTTCTTGTAATTTCATATTTTATGTACAGTATATAATATATATTTGGTGAAATTTTATATTTTATGTACAGTATATAAGATATATTTGATGTAATTTCATATTTTATGTACAGTATATAGTATATATTTGGTGACATTTGATATTTTATGTACAGTAAATAAGATATGTTTCCTGAAATTTGATATTTTATGTACAGTATATACTATGTATTTGGTGAAATTTTATATTTTATGTACAGTATATAAGATATATTTGGTGTACTTTCATATTTTATGTACAGTATATAGTATATATTTGGTGACTTTTTATATTTTATGTACCGTATATAATATATATTTGTTGAAATTTGATATTTTATTTATAGTATATAATATATATTTGGTGAAATTTCATATTTTATATACCGTATATAATATATATTTGGTGTACTTTCATATTTTATTTACAGTATATAGTATATATTTGGTGACATTTGATATTTTATGTACAGTATATAATATATATTTTTTGAAATTTTATATTTTATGTACAGTATATAATATATATTTGGTGTACTTTCATATTTTGTGTACAGTATATAGTATATATTTGGTGACTTGACATTTTATATGCAGTATATAATATATACTTGTTGAAATTTGATATCTTATGTACAGTATATAATATATATTTCTTGAAATTTTATATTTTATGTACAGTATATAATATATATTTGGTGTACTTTCATATTTTATGTACAGTATATAGTATATATTTGGTGACATTTGATATTTTATGTACAGTGTATAATATATATTTGGTGAAATTTAATATTTTATGTACAGTATATACTATATATTTGGTGAAATTTGACATTATAGGTACAGTATATAATATATGTTTGGTGAAATTTGATATTTTATATACAGTATATAATATATATTTGGTGAAATTTGATATTTTATGTACAGTATATAATATATATTTTTTGAAATTTTATATTTTATGTACAGTATATAATATATATTTGGTGGACTTTCATATTTTATGTACAGTATATGGTATATATTTGGTGACCTTTGATATTTTATGTACAGTGTATAATATGTATTTGGTGAAATTTTATATTTTATGTACACTATATAATGTATATTTGGTTTACTTTCATATTTTATGTACAGTACATAGTATGTATTTGGTGACATTTGATATTTTATGTACAGTGTATAATATATATTTGGTGAAATTTTATATTTTATGTACAGTATATAATATATATTTGGTGTACTTTCATATTTTATGTACAGTATATAGTATATATTTGGTGACATTTGATATTTTATATACAGTATATAATATATATTTGTTGAAATTTGATATTTTATGTACAGTATATAATATATATTTTTTGAAATTTTATATTTTATGTATAGTATGTAATATATATTTGGTGTACTTTCATATTTTATGTACAGTATATAGTATATATTTGGTGACATTTGATATTTTATGTACAGTGTATAATATATATTTGGTGAAATTTTAAATTTTAAGTACAGTATATAGTAAATATTTGGTGTACTTTCATATTTTATGTACAGTATATAGTATATATTTGGTGACATTTGATATTTTATGTACAGTATATAATATATATTTGGTGTACTTTCATATTTTATTTACAGTATATAGTATATATTTGGTGACATTTGATATTTTATGTACAGTGTATAATATATATTTGGTGAAATTTTATATTTTATGTACAGTATATAATATATATTTGGTGTACTTTCATATTTTATGTACAGTATATAGAATATATTTGGTGACATTTGATATTTTATGTACAGTGTATAATATATATTTGGTGAAATTTTATATTTTATGTACAGTATATACTATATATTTGGTGAAATTTGACATTATAGGTACAGTATATAATATATGTTTGGTGAAATTTGATATTTTATATACAGTATATAATATATATTTGGTGAAATTTTATATTTTATGTACAGTATATAATACATATTTGGTGTAATTTCATATTTTATGTACAGTATATAGTATATATTTGGTGACATTTGATATTTCATATACAGTATATAATATATATTTGTTGAAATTTGATATTTTATGTACAGTATACAATATATATTTGGTGAAATTTTATATTTTATGTACAGCATATAAGATATATTTGGTGTACTTTCATATTTTATGTACAGTATATAGTATATATTTGGTGACATTTGATATTTTATGTACAATAAATAAGATATGTTTCCTGAAATTTGATATTTTATGTACAGTATATACTATATATTTGGTGAAATTTTATATTTTATGTACAGTATATAAGATATATTTGGTGTACTTTCATATTTTATGTACAGTATATAGTATATATTTGTTGACATTTGATATTTTATGTACAGTATATGATATATATTTGTTGAAATTTGATATTTTATTTATAGTATATAATATATATTTGGTGAAATTTCATATTTTATATACCGTATATAATATATATTTGGTGTTCTTTCATATTTTATGTACAGTATATAGTATATATTTGGTGACATTTGATATTTTATGTACAGTATATAATATATATTTTTTGAAATTTTATATTTTATGTACAGTATATAATATATATTTGGTGTACTTTCATATTTTGTGTACAGTATATAGTATATATTTGGTGACTTGACATTTTATATACAGTGTATAATATATACTTGTTGAAATTTGATATCTTATGTACAGTATATAATATATATTTTTTGAAATTTTATATTTTATGTACAGTATATAATATATATTTGGTGTACTTTCATATTTTATGTACAGTATATAGTATATATTTGGTGACATTTGATATTTTATGTACAGTGTATAATATATATTTGGTGAAATTTTATATTTTATGTACAGTATATAATATATATTTGGTGTACTTTCATATTTTATGTACAGTATATAGTGTATATTTGGTGACATTTGATATTTTATATACAATAAATAAGATATGTTTCTTGAAATTTGATATTTTATGTACAGTATATACTATATATTTGGTGAAATTTGACATTATATGTACAGTATATAATATATGTTTGGTGAAATTTGATATTTTATATACAGTATATAATATATATTTGGTGAAATTTGATATTTTATGTACAGTATATAATATATATTTTTTGAAATTTTATATTTTATGTACAGTATATAATATATATTTGGTGGACTTTCATATTTTATGTACAGTATATAGTATATATTTGGTGACCTTTGATATTTTATGTACAGTGTATAATATATATTTGGTGAAATTTTATATTTTATGTACAGTATATAATACATATTTGGTGTACTTTCATATTTTATGTACAGTATATAGTATATATTTGGTGACATTTGATATTTTATATACAATATATAATATATATTTGTTGAAATTTGATATTTTATGTACAGTATATAATATATATTTGGTGAAATTTTATATTTTATGTACAGTATATAAGATATATTTGGTGTACTTTCATATTTTATGTACAGTATATAGTATATATTTGGTGACATTTGATATTTTATGTACAATAAATAAGATATGTTTCCTGAAATTTGATATTTTATGTACAGTATATACTATGTATTTGGTGAAATTTTATATTTTATGTACAGTATATAAGATATATTTGGTGTACTTTCATATTTTATGTACAGTATATAGTATATATTTGGTGACATTTGATATTTTATGTACAGTATATAATATATATTTGTTGAAATTTGATATTTTATTTATAGTATATAATATATATTTGGTGAAATTTCATATTTTATATACCGTATATAATATATATTTGGTGTACTTTCATATTTTATGTACAGTATATAGTTTATATTTGGTGACATTTGATATTTTATGTACAGTATATAATATATATTTTTTGAAATTTTATATTTTATGTACAGTATATAATATATATTTGGTGTACTTTCATATTTTGTGTACAGTATATAGTATATATTTGGTGACTTGACATTTTATATGCAGTATATAATATATACTTGTTGAAATTTGATATCTTATGTACAGTATATAAGATATTTTTCTTGAAATTTTATATTTTATGTACAGTATATAATATATATTTGGTGTACTTTCATATTTTATGTACAGTATATAGTATATATTTGGTGACATTTGATATTTTATGTACAGTGTATAATATATATTTGGTGAAATTTTATATTTTATGTACAGTATATACTATATATTTGGTGAAATTTGACATTATAGGTACAGTATATAATATATGTTTGGTGAAATTTGATATTTTATATACAGTATATAATATATATTTGGTGAAATTTGATATTTTATGTACAGTATATAATATATATTTTTTGAAATTTTATATTTTATGTACAGTATATAATATATATTTGGTGGACTTTCATATTTTATGTACAGTATATGGTATATATTTGGTGACCTTTGATATTTTATGTACAGTGTATAATATGTATTTGGTGAAATTTTATATTTTATGTACACTATATAATGTATATTTGGTTTACTTTCATATTTTATGTACGGTACATAGTATGTATTTGGTGACATTTGATATTTTATGTACAGTGTATAATATATATTTGGTGAAATTTTATATTTTATGTACAGTATATAATATATATTTGGTGTACTTTCATATTTTATGTACAGTATATAGTATATATTTGGTGACATTTGATATTTTATATACAGTATATAATATATATTTGTTGAAATTTAATATTTTATGTACAGTATATAATATATATTTTTTGAAATTTTATATTTTATGTATAGTATGTAATATATATTTGGTGTACTTTCATATTTTATGTACAGTATATAGTATATATTTGGTGACATTTGATATTTTATGTACAGTGTATAATATATATTTGGTGAAATTTTAAATTTTAAGTACAGTATATAGTAAATATTTGGTGTACTTTCATATTTTATGTACAGTATATAGTATATATTTGGTGACATTTGATATTTTATGTACAGTATATAATATATATTTGGTGTACTTTCATATTTTATTTACAGTATATAGTATATATTTGGTGACATTTGATATTTTATGTACAGTGTATAATATATATTTGGTGAAATTTTATATTTTATGTACAGTATATAATATATATTTGGTGTACTTTCATATTTTATGTACAGTATATAGAATATATTTGGTGACATTTGATATTTTATGTACAGTGTATAATATATATTTGGTGAAATTTTATATTTTATGTACAGTATATACTATATATTTGGTGAAATTTGACATTATAGGTACAGTATATAATATATGTTTGGTGAAATTTGATATTTTATATACAGTATATAATATATATTTGGTGAAATTTTATATTTTATGTACAGTATATAATACATATTTGGTGTAATTTCATATTTTATGTACAGTATATAGTATATATTTGGTGACATTTGATATTTCATATACAGTATATAATATATATTTGTTGAAATTTGATATTTTATGTACAGTATACAATATATATTTGGTGAAATTTTATATTTTATGTACAGCATATAAGATATATTTGGTGTACTTTCATATTTTATGTACAGTATATAGTATATATTTGGTGACATTTGATATTTTATGTACAATAAATAGGATATGTTTCCTGAAATTTGATATTTTATGTACAGTATATACTATATATTTGGTGAAATTTTATATTTTATGTACAGTATATAAGATATATTTGGTGTACTTTCATATTTTATGTACAGTATATAGTATATATTTGGTGACATTTGATATTTTATGTACAGTATATAATATATATTTGTTGAAATTTGATATTTTATTTATAGTATATAATATATATTTGGTGAAATTTCATATTTTATATACCGTATATAATATATATTTGGTGTTCTTTCATATTTTATGTACAGTATATAGTATATATTTGGTGACATTTGATATTTTATGTACAGTATATAATATATATTTTTTGAAATTTTATATTTTATGTACAGTATATAATATATATTTGGTGTACTTTCATATTTTGTGTACAGTATATAGTATATATTTGGTGACTTGACATTTTATATACAGTGTATAATATATACTTGTTGAAATTTGATATCTTATGTACAGTATATAATATATATTTTTTGAAATTTTATATTTTATGTACAGTATATAATATATATTTGGTGTACTTTCATATTTTATGTACAGTATATAGTATATATTTGGTGACATTTGATATTTTATGTACAGTGTATAATATATATTTGGTGAAATTTTATATTTTATGTACAGTATATAATATATATTTGGTGTACTTTCATATTTTATGTACAGTATATAGTGTATATTTGGTGACATTTGATATTTTATATACAATAAATAAGATATGTTTCTTGAAATTTGATATTTTATGTACAGTATATACTATATATTTGGTGAAATTTGACATTATATGTACAGTATATAATATATGTTTGGTGAAATTTGATATTTTATATACAGTATATAATATATATTTGGTGAAATTTGATATTTTATGTACAGTATATAATATATATTTTTTGAAATTTTATATTTTATGTACAGTATATAATATATATTTGGTGGACTTTCATATTTTATGTACAGTATATAGTATATATTTGGTGACCTTTGATATTTTATGTACAGTGTATAATATATATTTGGTGAAATTTTACATTTTATGTACAGTATATAATACATATTTGGTGTACTTTCATATTTTATGTACAGTATATAGTGTATATTTGGTGACATTTGATATTTTATATACAATATATAATATATATTTGTTGAAATTTGATATTTTATGTACAGTATATAATATATATTTGGTGAAATTTTATATTTTATGTACAGTATATAATATATATTTTTTGAAATTTTATATTTTATGTGCAGTATATAATATATATTTGGTGGACTTTCATATTTTATGTACAGTATATAGTATATATTTGGTGACCTTTGATATTTTATGTACAGTGTATAATATATATTTGGTGAAATTTTATAATTTATGTACAGTATATAATACATATTTGGTGTACTTTCATATTTTATGTACAGTATATAGTATATATTTGGTGACATTTGATATTTTATATACAATATATAATATATATTTCTTGTAATTTCATATTTTATGTACAGTATATAATATATATTTGGTGAAATTTTATATTTTATGTACAGTATATAAGATATATTTGATGTACTTTCATATTTTATGTACAGTATATAGTATATATTTGGTGACATTTGATATTTTATGTACAGTAAATAAGATATGTTTCCTGAAATTTGATATTTTATGTACAGTATATACTATGTATTTGGTGAAATTTTATATTTTATGTACAGTATATAAGATATATTTGGTGTACTTTCATATTTTATGTACAGTATATAGTATATATTTGGTGACTTTTTATATTTTATGTACAGTATATAATATATATTTGTTGAAATTTGATATTTTATTTATAGTATATAATATATATTTGGTGAAATTTCATATTTTATATACCGTATATAATATATATTTGGTGTACTTTCATATTTTATTTACAGTATATAGTATATATTTGGTGACATTTGATATTTTATGTACAATATATAATATATATTTTTTGAAATTTTATATTTTATGTACAGTATATAATATATATTTGGTGTACTTTCATATTTTGTGTACAGTATATAGTATATATTTGGTGACTTGACATTTTATATGCAGTATATAATATATACTTGTTGAAATTTGATATCTTATGTACAGTATATAATATATATTTCTTGAAATTTTATATTTTATGTACAGTATATAATATATATTTGGTGTACTTTCATATTTTATGTACAGTATATAGTATATATTTGGTGACATTTGATATTTTATGTACAGTGTATAATATATATTTGGTGAAATTTTATATTTTATGTACAGTATATACTATATATTTGGTGAAATTTGACATTATAGGTACAGTATATAATATATGTTTGGTGAAATTTGATATTTTATATACAGTATATAATATATATTTGGTGAAATTTGATATTTTATGTACAGTATATAATATATATTTTTTGAAATTTTATATTTTATGTACAGTATATAATATATATTTGGTGGACTTTCATATTTTATGTACAGTATATGGTATATATTTGGTGACCTTTGATATTTTATGTACAGTGTATAATATGTATTTGGTGAAATTTTATATTTTATGTACACTATATAATGTATATTTGGTTTACTTTCATATTTTATGTACAGTACATAGTATGTATTTGGTGACATTTGATATTTTATGTACAGTGTATAATATATATTTGGTGAAATTTTATATTTTATGTACAGTATATAATATATATTTGGTGTACTTTCATATTTTATGTACAGTATATAGTATATATTTGGTGACATTTGATATTTTATATACAGTATATAATATATATTTGTTGAAATTTGATATTTTATGTACAGTATATAATATATATTTTTTGAAATTTTATATTTTATGTATAGTATGTAATATATATTTGGTGTACTTTCATATTTTATGTACAGTATATAGTATATATTTGGTGACATTTGATATTTTATGTACAGTGTATAATATATATTTGGTGAAATTTTAAATTTTAAGTACAGTATATAGTAAATATTTGGTGTACTTTCATATTTTATGTACAGTATATAGTATATATTTGGTGACATTTGATATTTTATGTACAGTATATAATATATATTTGGTGTACTTTCATATTTTATTTACAGTATATAGTATATATTTGGTGACATTTGATATTTTATGTACAGTGTATAATATATATTTGGTGAAATTTTATATTTTATGTACAGTATATAATATATATTTGGTGTACTTTCATATTTTATGTACAGTATATAGAATATATTTGGTGACATTTGATATTTTATGTACAGTGTATAATATATATTTGGTGAAATTTTATATTTTATGTACAGTATATACTATATATTTGGTGAAATTTGACATTATAGGTACAGTATATAATATATGTTTGGTGAAATTTGATATTTTATATACAGTATATAATATATATTTGGTGAAATTTTATATTTTATGTACAGTATATAATACATATTTGGTGTAATTTCATATTTTATGTACAGTATATAGTATATATTTGGTGACATTTGATATTTCATATACAGTATATAATATATATTTGTTGAAATTTGATATTTTATGTACAGTATACAATATATATTTGGTGAAATTTTATATTTTATGTACAGCATATAAGATATATTTGGTGTACTTTCATATTTTATGTACAGTATATAGTATATATTTGGTGACATTTGATATTTTATGTACAATAAATAAGATATGTTTCCTGAAATTTGATATTTTATGTACAGTATATACTATATATTTGGTGAAATTTTATATTTTATGTACAGTATATAAGATATATTTGGTGTACTTTCATATTTTATGTACAGTATATAGTATATATTTGTTGACATTTGATATTTTATGTACAGTATATAATATATATTTGTTGAAATTTGATATTTTATTTATAGTATATAATATATATTTGGTGAAATTTCATATTTTATATACCGTATATAATATATATTTGGTGTTCTTTCATATTTTATGTACAGTATATAGTATATATTTGGTGACATTTGATATTTTATGTACAGTATATAATATATATTTTTTGAAATTTTATATTTTATGTACAGTATATAATATATATTTGGTGTACTTTCATATTTTGTGTACAGTATATAGTATATATTTGGTGACTTGACATTTTATATACAGTGTATAATATATACTTGTTGAAATTTGATATCTTATGTACAGTATATAATATATATTTTTTGAAATTTTATATTTTATGTACAGTATATAATATATATTTGGTGTACTTTCATATTTTATGTACAGTATATAGTATATATTTGGTGACATTTGATATTTTATGTACAGTGTATAATATATATTTGGTGAAATTTTATATTTTATGTACAGTATATAATATATATTTGGTGTACTTTCATATTTTATGTACAGTATATAGTGTATATTTGGTGACATTTGATATTTTATATACAATAAATAAGATATGTTTCTTGAAATTTGATATTTTATGTACAGTATATACTATATATTTGGTGAAATTTGACATTATATGTACAGTATATAATATATGTTTGGTGAAATTTGATATTTTATATACAGTATATAATATATATTTGGTGAAATTTGATATTTTATGTACAGTATATAATATATATTTTTTGAAATTTTATATTTTATGTACAGTATATAATATATATTTGGTGGACTTTCATATTTTATGTACAGTATATAGTATATATTTGGTGACCTTTGATATTTTATGTACAGTGTATAATATATATTTGGTGAAATTTTATATTTTATGTACAGTATATAATACATATTTGGTGTACTTTCATATTTTATGTACAGTATATAGTATATATTTGGTGACATTTGATATTTTATATACAATATATAATATATATTTGTTGAAATTTGATATTTTATGTACAGTATATAATATATATTTGGTGAAATTTTATATTTTATGTACAGTATATAAGATATATTTGGTGTACTTTCATATTTTATGTACAGTATATAGTATATATTTGGTGACATTTGATATTTTATGTACAATAAATAAGATATGTTTCCTGAAATTTGATATTTTATGTACAGTATATACTATGTATTTGGTGAAATTTTATATTTTATGTACAGTATATAAGATATATTTGGTGTACTTTCATATTTTATGTACAGTATATAGTATATATTTGGTGACATTTGATATTTTATGTACAGTATATAATATATATTTGTTGAAATTTGATATTTTATTTATAGTATATAATATATATTTGGTGAAATTTCATATTTTATATACCGTATATAATATATATTTGGTGTACTTTCATATTTTATGTACAGTATATAGTATATATTTGGTGACATTTGATATTTTATGTACAGTATATAATATATATTTTTTGAAATTTTATATTTTATGTACAGTATATAATATATATTTGGTGTACTTTCATATTTTGTGTACAGTATATAGTATATATTTGGTGACTTGACATTTTATATGCAGTATATAATATATACTTGTTGAAATTTGATATCTTATGTACAGTATATAAGATATTTTTCTTGAAATTTTATATTTTATGTACAGTATATAATATATATTTGGTGTACTTTCATATTTTATGTACAGTATATAGTATATATTTGGTGACATTTGATATTTTATGTACAGTGTATAATATATATTTGGTGAAATTTTATATTTTATGTACAGTATATACTATATATTTGGTGAAATTTGACATTATAGGTACAGTATATAATATATGTTTGGTGAAATTTGATATTTTATATACAGTATATAATATATATTTGGTGAAATTTGATATTTTATGTACAGTATATAATATATATTTTTTGAAATTTTATATTTTATGTACAGTATATAATATATATTTGGTGGACTTTCATATTTTATGTACAGTATATGGTATATATTTGGTGACCTTTGATATTTTATGTACAGTGTATAATATGTATTTGGTGAAATTTTATATTTTATGTACACTATATAATGTATATTTGGTTTACTTTCATATTTTATGTACGGTACATAGTATGTATTTGGTGACATTTGATATTTTATGTACAGTGTATAATATATATTTGGTGAAATTTTATATTTTATGTACAGTATATAATATATATTTGGTGTACTTTCATATTTTATGTACAGTATATAGTATATATTTGGTGACATTTGATATTTTATATACAGTATATAATATATATTTGTTGAAATTTGATATTTTATGTACAGTATATAATATATATTTTTTGAAATTTTATATTTTATGTATAGTATGTAATATATATTTGGTGTACTTTCATATTTTATGTACAGTATATAGTATATATTTGGTGACATTTGATATTTTATGTACAGTGTATAATATATATTTGGTGAAATTTTAAATTTTAAGTACAGTATATAGTAAATATTTGGTGTACTTTCATATTTTATGTACAGTATATAGTATATATTTGGTGACATTTGATATTTTATGTACAGTATATAATATATATTTGGTGTACTTTCATATTTTATTTACAGTATATAGTATATATTTGGTGACATTTGATATTTTATGTACAGTGTATAATATATATTTGGTGAAATTTTATATTTTATGTACAGTATATAATATATATTTGGTGTACTTTCATATTTTATGTACAGTATATAGAATATATTTGGTGACATTTGATATTTTATGTACAGTGTATAATATATATTTTGTGAAATTTTATATTTTATGTACAGTATATACTATATATTTGGTGAAATTTGACATTATAGGTACAGTATATAATATATGTTTGGTGAAATTTGATATTTTATATACAGTATATAATATATATTTGGTGAAATTTTATATTTTATGTACAGTATATAATACATATTTGGTGTAATTTCATATTTTATGTACAGTATATAGTATATATTTGGTGACATTTGATATTTCATATACAGTATATAATATATATTTGTTGAAATTTGATATTTTATGTACAGTATACAATATATATTTGGTGAAATTTTATATTTTATGTACAGCATATAAGATATATTTGGTGTACTTTCATATTTTATGTACAGTATATAGTATATATTTGGTGACATTTGATATTTTATGTACAATAAATAGGATATGTTTCCTGAAATTTGATATTTTATGTACAGTATATACTATATATTTGGTGAAATTTTATATTTTATGTACAGTATATAAGATATATTTGGTGTACTTTCATATTTTATGTACAGTATATAGTATATATTTGGTGACATTTGATATTTTATGTACAGTATATAATATATATTTGTTGAAATTTGATATTTTATTTATAGTATATAATATATATTTGGTGAAATTTCATATTTTATATACCGTATATAATATATATTTGGTGTTCTTTCATATTTTATGTACAGTATATAGTATATATTTGGTGACATTTGATATTTTATGTACAGTATATAATATATATTTTTTGAAATTTTATATTTTATGTACAGTATATAATATATATTTGGTGTACTTTCATATTTTGTGTACAGTATATAGTATATATTTGGTGACTTGACATTTTATATACAGTGTATAATATATACTTGTTGAAATTTGATATCTTATGTACAGTATATAATATATATTTTTTGAAATTTTATATTTTATGTACAGTATATAATATATATTTGGTGTACTTTCATATTTTATGTACAGTATATAGTATATATTTGGTGACATTTGATATTTTATGTACAGTGTATAATATATATTTGGTGAAATTTTATATTTTATGTACAGTATATAATATATATTTGGTGTACTTTCATATTTTATGTACAGTATATAGTGTATATTTGGTGACATTTGATATTTTATATACAATAAATAAGATATGTTTCTTGAAATTTGATATTTTATGTACAGTATATACTATATATTTGGTGAAATTTGACATTATATGTACAGTATATAATATATGTTTGGTGAAATTTGATATTTTATATACAGTATATAATATATATTTGGTGAAATTTGATATTTTATGTACAGTATATAATATATATTTTTTGAAATTTTATATTTTATGTACAGTATATAATATATATTTGGTGGACTTTCATATTTTATGTACAGTATATAGTATATATTTGGTGACCTTTGATATTTTATGTACAGTGTATAATATATATTTGGTGAAATTTTACATTTTATGTACAGTATATAATACATATTTGGTGTACTTTCATATTTTATGTACAGTATAGAGTGTATATTTGGTGACATTTGATATTTTATATACAATATATAATATATATTTGTTGAAATTTGATATTTTATGTACAGTATATAATATATATTTGGTGAAATTTTATATTTTATGTACAGTATATAAGATATATTTGGTGTACTTTCATATTTTATGTACAGTATATAGTATATATTTGGTGACATTTGATATTTTATGTACAATAAATAAGATATGTTTCCTGAAATTTGATATTTTATGTACAGTATATACTATGTATTTGGTGAAATTTTATATTTTATGTACAGTATATAAGATATATTTGGTGTACTTTCATATTTTATGTACAGTATATAGTATATATTTGGTGACATTTGATATTTTATGTACAGTATATAATATATATTTGTTGAAATTTGATATTTTATTTAGAGTACATAATATATATTTGGTGAAATTTCATATTTTATATACCGTATATAATATATATTTGGTGTACTTTCATATTTTATGTACAGTATATAGTATATATTTGGTGACATTTGATATTTTATGTACAGTATATAATATATATTTTTTGAAATTTTATATTTTATGTACAGTATATAATATATATTTGGTGTAATTTCATATTTTGTGTACAGTATATAGTATATATTTGGTGACTTTTGACATTTTATATACAGTATATAATATATATTTGTTGAAATTTGATATCTTATGTACAGTATATAATATATATTTTTTGAAATTTTATATTTTATGTACAGTATATAATATATATTTGGTGTACTTTCATATTTTATGAACAGTATATAGTATATATTTGGTGACATTTGATATTTTATGTACAGTGTATAATATATATTTGGTGAAATTTTATATTTTATGTACAGTATATAATACATATTTGGTGTAATTTCATATTTTATGTACAGTATATAGTATATATTTGGTGACATTTGATATTTCATATACAATATATAATATATATTTGTTGAAATTTGATATTTTATGTACAGTATATAATATATATTTGGTGAAATTTTATATTTTATGTACAGCATATAAGATATATTTGGTGTACTTTCATATTTTATGTACAGTATATAGTATATATTTGGTGACATTTGATATTTTATGTACAATAAATAAGATATGTTTCCTGAAATTTGATATTTTATGTACAGTATATACTATATATTTGGTGAAATTTTATATTTTATGTACAGTATATAAGATATATTTGGTGTACTTTCATATTTTATGTACAGTATATAGTATATATTTGGTGACATTTGATATTTTATGTACAGTATATAATATATATTTGTTGAAATTTGATATTTTATTTATAGTATATAATATATATTTGGTGAAATTTCATATTTTATATACCGTATATAATATATATTTGGTGTTCTTTCATATTTTATGTACAGTATATAGTATATATTTGGTGACATTTGATATTTTATGTACAGTATATAATAAATATTTTTTGAAATTTTATATTTTATGTACAGTATATAATATATATTTGGTGTACTTTCATATTTTGTGTACAGTATATAGTATATATTTGGTGACTTGACATTTTATATACAGTATATAATATATACTTGTTGAAATTTGATATCTTATGTACAGTATATAATATATATTTTTTGAAATTTTATATTTTATGTACAGTATATAATATATATTTGGTGTACTTTCATATTTTATGTACAGTATATAGTATATATTTGGTGACATTTGATATTTTATGTACAGTGTATAATATATATTTGGTGAAATTTTATATTTTATGTACAGTATATAATATATATTTGGTGTACTTTCATATTTTATGTACAGTATATAGTGTATATTTGGTGACATTTGATATTTTATTTACAATAAATAAGATATGTTTCTTGAAATTTGATATTTTATGTACAGTATATACTATATATTTGGTGAAATTTGACATTATATGTACAGTATATAATATATGTTTGGTGAAATTTGATATTTTATATACAGTATATAATATATATTTGGTGAAATTTGATATTTTATGTACAGTATATAATATATATTTTTTGAAATTTTATATTTTATGTACAGTATATAATATATATTTGGTGGACTTTCATATTTTATGTACAGTATATAGTATATATTTGGTGACATTTGATATTTTATGTACAGTGTATAATATATATTTGGTGAAATTTTATATTTTATGTACAGTATATAATACATATTTGGTGTACTTTCATATTTTATGTACAGTATATAGTATATATTTGGTGACATTTGATATTTTATATACAATATATAATATATATTTGTTGAAATTTGATATTTTATGTACAGTATATAATATATATTTGGTGAAATTTTATATTTTATGTACAGTATATAAGATATATTTGGTGTACTTTCATATTTTATGTACAGTATATAGTATATATTTGGTGACATTTGATATTTTATGTACAATAAATAAGATATGTTTCCTGAAATTTGATATTTTATGTACAGTATATACTATGTATTTGGTGAAATTTTATATTTTATGTACAGTATATAAGATATATTTGGTGTACTTTCATATTTTATGTACAGTATATAGTATATATTTGGTGACATTTGATATTTTATGTACAGTATATAATATATATTTGTTGAAATTTGATATTTTATTTATAGTATATAATATATATTTGGTGAAATTTCATATTTTATATACCGTATATAATATATATTTGGTGTACTTTCATATTTTATGTACAGTATATAGTATATATTTGGTGACATTTGATATTTTATGTACAGTATATAATATATATTTTTTGAAATTTTATATTTTATGTACAGTATATAATATATATTTGGTGTACTTTCATATTTTGTGTACAGTATATAGTATATATTTGGTGACTTGACATTTTATATGCAGTATATAATATATACTTGTTGAAATTTGATATCTTATGTACAGTATATAAGATGTTTTTCTTGAAATTTTATATTTTATGTACAGTATATAATATATATTTGGTGTACTTTCATATTTTATGTACAGTATATAGTATATATTTGGTGACATTTGATATTTTATGTACAGTGTATAATATATATTTGGTGAAATTTTATATTTTATGTACAGTATATACTATATATTTGGTGAAATTTGACATTATAGGTACAGTATATAATATATGTTTGGTGAAATTTGATATTTTATATACAGTATATAATATATATTTGGTGAAATTTGATATTTTATGTACAGTATATAATATATATTTTTTGAAATTTTATATTTTATGTACAGTATATAATATATATTTGGTGGACTTTCATATTTTATGTACAGTATATGGTATATATTTGGTGACCTTTGATATTTTATGTACAGTGTATAATATGTATTTGGTGAAATTTTATATTTTATGTACACTATATAATGTATATTTGGTTTACTTTCATATTTTATGTACGGTACATAGTATGTATTTGGTGACATTTGATATTTTATGTACAGTGTATAATATATATTTGGTGAAATTTTATATTTTATGTACAGTATATAATATATATTTGGTGTACTTTCATATTTTATGTACAGTATATAGTATATATTTGGTGACATTTGATATTTTATATACAGTATATAATATATATTTGTTGAAATTTGATATTTTATGTACAGTATATAATATATATTTTTTGAAATTTTATATTTTATGTATAGTATGTAATATATATTTGGTGTACTTTCATATTTTATGTACAGTATATAGTATATATTTGGTGACATTTGATATTTTATGTACAGTGTATAATATATATTTGGTGAAATTTTAAATTTTAAGTACAGTATATAGTAAATATTTGGTGTACTTTCATATTTTATGTACAGTATATAGTATATATTTGGTGACATTTGATATTTTATGTACAGTATATAATATATATTTGGTGTACTTTCATATTTTATTTACAGTATATAGTATATATTTGGTGACATTTGATATTTTATGTACAGTGTATAATATATATTTGGTGAAATTTTATATTTTATGTACAGTATATAATATATATTTGGTGTACTTTCATATTTTATGTACAGTATATAGAATATATTTGGTGACATTTGATATTTTATGTACAGTGTATAATATATATTTGGTGAAATTTTATATTTTATGTACAGTATATACTATATATTTGGTGAAATTTGACATTATAGGTACAGTATATAATATATGTTTGGTGAAATTTGATATTTTATATACAGTATATAATATATATTTGGTGAAATTTTATATTTTATGTACAGTATATAATACATATTTGGTGTAATTTCATATTTTATGTACAGTATATAGTATATATTTGGTGACATTTGATATTTCATATACAGTATATAATATATATTTGTTGAAATTTGATATTTTATGTACAGTATACAATATATATTTGGTGAAATTTTATATTTTATGTACAGCATATAAGATATATTTGGTGTACTTTCATATTTTATGTACAGTATATAGTATATATTTGGTGACATTTGATATTTTATGTACAATAAATAGGATATGTTTCCTGAAATTTGATATTTTATGTACAGTATATACTATATATTTGGTGAAATTTTATATTTTATGTACAGTATATAAGATATATTTGGTGTACTTTCATATTTTATGTACAGTATATAGTATATATTTGGTGACATTTGATATTTTATGTACAGTATATAATATATATTTGTTGAAATTTGATATTTTATTTATAGTATATAATATATATTTGGTGAAATTTCATATTTTATATACCGTATATAATATATATTTGGTGTTCTTTCATATTTTATGTACAGTATATAGTATATATTTGGTGACATTTGATAATTTATGTACAGTATATAATATATATTTTTTGAAATTTTATATTTTATGTACAGTATATAATATATATTTGGTGTACTTTCATATTTTGTGTACAGTATATAGTATATATTTGGTGACTTGACATTTTATATACAGTGTATAATATATACTTGTTGAAATTTGATATCTTATGTACAGTATATAATATATATTTTTTGAAATTTTATATTTTATGTACAGTATATAATATATATTTGGTGTACTTTCATATTTTATGTACAGTATATAGTATATATTTGGTGACATTTGATATTTTATGTACAGTGTATAATATATATTTGGTGAAATTTTATATTTTATGTACAGTATATAATATATATTTGGTGTACTTTCATATTTTATGTACAGTATATAGTGTATATTTGGTGACATTTGATATTTTATATACAATAAATAAGATATGTTTCTTGAAATTTGATATTTTATGTACAGTATATACTATATATTTGGTGAAATTTGACATTATATGTACAGTATATAATATATGTTTGGTGAAATTTGATATTTTATATACAGTATATAATATATATTTGGTGAAATTTGATATTTTATGTACAGTATATAATATATATTTTTTGAAATTTTATATTTTATGTACAGTATATAATATATATTTGGTGGACTTTCATATTTTATGTACAGTATATAGTATATATTTGGTGACCTTTGATATTTTATGTACAGTGTATAATATATATTTGGTGAAATTTTACATTTTATGTACAGTATATAATACATATTTGGTGTACTTTCATATTTTATGTACAGTATATAGTGTATATTTGGTGACATTTGATATTTTATATACAATATATAATATATATTTGTTGAAATTTGATATTTTATGTACAGTATATAATATATATTTGGTGAAATTTTATATTTTATGTACAGTATATAAGATATATTTGGTGTACTTTCATATTTTATGTACAGTATATAGTATATATTTGGTGACATTTGATATTTTATGTACAATAAATAAGATATGTTTCCTGAAATTTGATATTTTATGTACAGTATATACTATGTATTTGGTGAAATTTTATATTTTATGTACAGTATATAAGATATATTTGGTGTACTTTCATATTTTATGTACAGTATATAGTATATATTTGGTGACATTTGATATTTTATGTACAGTATATAATATATATTTGTTGAAATTTGATATTTTATTTAGAGTACATAATATATATTTGGTGAAATTTCATATTTTATATACCGTATATAATATATATTTGGTGTACTTTCATATTTTATGTACAGTATATAGTATATATTTGGTGACATTTGATATTTTATGTACAGTATATAATATATATTTTTTGAAATTTTATATTTTATGTACAGTATATAATATATATTTGGTGTAATTTCATATTTTGTGTACAGTATATAGTATATATTTGGTGACTTTTGACATTTTATATACAGTATATAATATATATTTGTTGAAATTTGATATCTTATGTACAGTATATAATATATATTTTTTGAAATTTTATATTTTATGTACAGTATATAATATATATTTGGTGTACTTTCATATTTTATGAACAGTATATAGTATATATTTGGTGACATTTGATATTTTATGTACAGTGTATAATATATATTTGGTGAAATTTTATATTTTATGTACAGTATATAATACATATTTGGTGTAATTTCATATTTTATGTACAGTATATAGTATATATTTGGTGACATTTGATATTTCATATACAATATATAATATATATTTGTTGAAATTTGATATTTTATGTACAGTATATAATATATATTTGGTGAAATTTTATATTTTATGTACAGCATATAAGATATATTTGGTGTACTTTCATATTTTATGTACAGTATATAGTATATATTTGGTGACATTTGATATTTTATGTACAATAAATAAGATATGTTTCCTGAAATTTGATATATTATGTACAGTATATACTATATATTTGGTGAAATTTTATATTTTATGTACAGTATATAAGATATATTTGGTGTACTTTCATATTTTATGTACAGTATATAGTATATATTTGGTGACATTTGATATTTTATGTACAGTATATAATATATATTTGTTGAAATTTGATATTTTATTTATAGTATATAATATATATTTGGTGAAATTTCATATTTTATATACCGTATATAATATATATTTGGTGTTCTTTCATATTTTATGTACAGTATATAGTATATATTTGGTGACATTTGATATTTTATGTACAGTATATAATAAATATTTTTTGAAATTTTATATTTTATGTACAGTATATAATATATATTTGGTGTACTTTCATATTTTGTGTACAGTATATAGTATATATTTGGTGACTTGACATTTTATATACAGTATATAATATATACTTGTTGAAATTTGATATCTTATGTACAGTATATAATATATATTTTTTGAAATTTTATATTTTATGTACAGTATATAATATATATTTGGTGTACTTTCATATTTTATGTACAGTATATAGTATATATTTGGTGACATTTGATATTTTATGTACAGTGTATAATATATATTTGGTGAAATTTTATATTTTATGTACAGTATATAATATATATTTGGTGTACTTTCATATTTTATGTACAGTATATAGTGTATATTTGGTGACATTTGATATTTTATATACAATAAATAAGATATGTTTCTTGAAATTTGATATTTTATGTACAGTATATACTATATATTTGGTGAAATTTGACATTATAGGTACAGTATATAATATATGTTTGGTGAAATTTGATATTTTATATACAGTATATAATATATATTTGGTGAAATTTGATATTTTATGTACAGTATATAATATATATTTTTTGAAATTTTATATATTATGTACAGTATATAATATATATTTGGTGGACTTTCATATTTTATGTACAGTATATAGTATATATTTGGTGACCTTTGATATTTTATGTACAGTGTATAATATATATTTGGTGAAATTTTATATTTTATGTACAGTATATAATAAATATTTGGTGTACTTTCATATTTTATGTACAGTATATAGTATATATTTGGTGACATTTGATATTTTATATACAATATATAATATATATTTCTTGTAATTTGATATTTTATGTACAGTATATAATATATATTTGGTGAAATTTTATATTTTATGTACAGTATATAAGATATATTTGGTGTACTTTCATATTTTTTGTACAGTATATAGTATATATTTGGTGACATTTGATATTTTATGTACAGTAAATAAGATATGTTTCCTGAAATTTGATATTTTATGTACAGTATATACTATATATTTGGTGAAATTTTATATTTTATGTACAGTATATAAGATATATTTGGTGTACTTTCATATTTTATGTACAGTATATAGTATATATTTGGTGACATTTGATATTTTATGTACAGTATATAATATATATTTGTTGAAATTTGATATTTTATTTATAGTATATAATATATATTTGGTGAAATTTCATATTTTATATACGGTATATAGTATATATTTGGTGTACTTTCATATTTTATGTACAGTATATAGTATATATTTGGTGACATTTGATATTTTATGTACAGTATATAATATATACTTGTTGAAATTTGATATCTTATGTACAGTATATAATATATATTTTTTGAAATTTTATATTTTATGTACAGTATATAATATATATTTGGTGTACTTTCATATTTTGTGTACAGTATATAGTATATATTTGGTGACTTGACATTTTATATACAGTATAATATATACTTGTTGAAATTTGATATCTTATGTACAGTATATAATATATATTTTTTGAAATTTTATATTTTATGTACAGTATATAATATATATTTGGTGTACTTTCATATTTTATGTACAGTATATAGTATATATTTGGTGACATTTGATATTTTATGTACAGTGTATAATATATATTTGGTGAAATTTTATATTTTATGTACAGTATATAATATATATTTGGTGTACTTTCATATTTTATATACAGTATATAGTGTATATTTGGTGACATTTGGTATTTTATATACAATAAATAAGATATGTTTCTTGAAATTTGATATTTTATGTACAGTATATACTATATATTTGGTGAAATTTGACATTATAGGTACAGTATATAATATATGTTTGGTGAAATTTGATATTTTATATACAGTATATAATATATATTTGGTGAAATTTGATATTTTATGTACAGTATATAATATATATTTTTTTGAAATTTTATATTTTATGTACAGTATATAATATATATTTGGTGGACTTTCATATTTTATGTACAGTATATAGTATATATTTGGTGACCTTTGATATTTTATGTACAGTGTATAATATATATTTGGTGAAATTTTATATTTTATGTGTGTGACATTTGATATTTTATATACAATAAATAAGATATGTTTCTTGAAATTTGATATTTTATGTACAGTATATAATATATATTTGGTGTACTTTCATATTTTGTGTACAGTATATAGTATATATTTGGTGACATTTGACATTTTATATACAGTATATAATATATATTTGGTGAAATTTGATATTTTATGTACAGTATATAATATATATTTTTTGAAATTTTATATTTTATGTACAGTATATAATATATATTTGGTGGAATTTCATATTTTATGAACAGTATATAGTATATATTTGGTGACATTTGATATTTTATGTACAGTGTATAATACATATTTGGTGAAATTTTATATTTTATGTACAGTATATAATATATATTTGGTGTACTTTCATATTTTATGTACAGTATATAGTATATATTTGGTGACATTTGATATTTTATGTACAGTATATAATATATATTTTTTGAAATTTTATATTTTATGTACAGTATATAATATATATTTGGTGTACTTTCATATTTTGTGTACAGTATATAGTATATATTTGGTGACATTTGACATTTTATATACAGTATATAATATATATTTGGTGAAATTTGATATTTTATGTACAGTATATAATATATATTTTTTGAAATTTTATATTTTATGTACAGTATATAATATATATTTGGTGGACTTTCATATTTTATGTACAGTATATAGTATATATTTGGTGACATTTGATATTTTATGTACAGTGTATAATATATATTTGTTGAAATTTTATATTTTATGTACAGTATATAATATATATTTGGTGTATTTCATATTTTATGTACAGTATATAGTATATATTTGGTGACATTTGATATTTTATATACAATAAATAAGATATGTTTCTTGAAATTTGATATTTTATGTACAGTATATACTATATATTTGGTGACATTTTATATTTTATGTACAGTATATAATATATATTTGGTGTACTTTCATATTTTATTTACAGTATATAGTATATATTTGGTGACATTTGATGTTTTATATACAGTATATAATATATATTTGTTAAATTTTGATATTTTATGTACAGTATATAATATATATCTTTGAAATTTTATATTTTATGTACAGTATATAAGATATATTTGGTGTACTTTCATATTTTATGTACAGTATATAGTATATATTTGGTGACATTAGATATTTTATGTACAGTGTATAATATATATTTGGTGAAATTTTATATTTTATGTACAGTATATAATATATATGTGGTGTACTTTCATATTTTGTGTACAGTATCTGGTATATATTTGGTGACATTTGATATTTTATATACAATAAATAAGACATTATTCTTGAAATTTGGTATTTTATGTACAGTGTATACTATATGTTTGGTGAAATTTGATATTATAGGTACAGTATATAATATATATTTGGTGAAATTTGATATTTTATATACAGTATATAATATATATTTGGTGAAATTTGATATTTTATGTACAGTATATAATATATATTTGTTGAAATTTGATATTTTATGTAAAGTATATAATATATATTTGGTGTACTTTCATATTTTATTTACAGTATATAGTATATATTTGGTGACATTTGATATTTTATGTACAGTGTATAATATATATTTGGTGAAATTTTATATTTTATGTACAGTATATAATATATATTTGGTGTACTTTCATATTTTATGTACAGTATATAGTATATATTTGGTGACATTTGATATTTTATGTACAGTGTATAATATATATTTGGTGAAATTTTATATTTTATGTACAGTATATAATATATATTTGGTGTACTTTCATATTTTATGTACAGTATATAGTATATATTTGGTGACATTTGATATTTTATATACAACAAATAAGATATTATTCTTGAAATTTGGTATTTTATGTAGAGTATATACTATATATTTGGTGAAATTTTATATTTTATGTACAGTATATAAGATATATTTGGTGCACTTTCATATTTTATGTACAGTATATAGTATATATTTGGTGACATTTGATATTTTATGTACAGTATATAATATATATTTGTTGAAATTTGATATTTTATGTATAGTATATAATATATATTTGGTGAAATTTTATACTTTATATACCGTATATAATATATATTTGGTGTACTTTCATATTTTATGTACAGTATATAGTATATATTTGGTGACATTTGATATTTTATGTACAGTATATAATATATATTTTTTGAAATTTTATATTTTATGTACAGTATATAATATATATTTGGTGTGCTTTCATATTTTGTGTACAGTATATAGTATATATTTGGTGACATTTGACATTTTATATACGGTATATAATATATATTTGTTGAAATTTGATATTTTATGTACAGTATATAATATATAATTTTTGAAATTTTATATTTTATGTACAGTATATAATATATATTTGGTTTACTTTCATATTTTATGTACAGTATATAGTATATATTTGGTGACATTTGATATTTTATGTACAGTGTATAATATATATTTGGTGAAATTTTATATTTTATGTACAGTATATAATATATATTTGGTGTACTTTCATATTTTATGTACAGTATATAGTGTATATTTGGTGACATTTGATATTTTATATACAATAAATAAGATATGTTTCTTGAAATTTGATATTTTATGTACAGTATATTCTATATATTTGGTGAAATTTGACATTATAGGTACAGTATATAATATATGTTTGGTGAAATTTGATATTTTATATACAGTATATAATATATATTTGGTGAAATTTGATATTTTATGTACAGTATATAATATATATTTTTTGAAATTTTATATTTTATGTACAGTATATAATATATATCTGGTGGACTTTCATATTTTATGTACAGTATATAGTATATATTTGGTGACATTTGATATTTTATGTACAGTGTATAATATATATTTGGTGAAATTTTATATTTTATGTACAGTATATAATATATATTTGGTGTACTTTCATATTTAATATACAGTATATAGTATATATTTGGTGACATTTGATATTTTATATACAATATATAATATATATTTGTTGAAATTTGATATTTTATGTACAGTATATAATATATATTTGGTGAAATTTTATATTTTATGTACAGTATATAAGATATATTTGGTGTACTTTCATATTTTATGTACAGTATATAGTATATATTTGGTGACATTTGATATTTTATATACAGTATATAATATATATTTGTTAAAATTTGACATTTTATGTGTTATATATGACATATATTTTTTGAAATTTTATATTTTATGTACACTATATAATATATATTTGGTCTACTTTCATATTTTATGTACAGTATATAGTATATATTTGGTGACATTTGATAATTTATGTACAGTGTATAATATATATTTGGTGAAATTTTATATTTTATGTACAGTATATAATATATATGTGGTGTACTTTCATATTTTGTGTACAGTATATAGTATATATTTGGTGACATTTGATATTTTATATACAACAAATAAGATATTATTCTTGAAATTTGGTATTTTATGTACAGTATATACTATATGTTTGGTGAAATTTGATATTATAGGTACAGTATATAATATATATTTGGTGAAATTTGATATTTTATATACAGTATAAAATATATATTTGGTGAAATTTGATATTTTATGTACAGTATATAATATATATTAGTTGAAATTTGATATTTTATGTACAGTATATAATATATATTTGGTGTACTTTCATATTTTATTTACAGTATATAGTATATATTTGGTGACATTTGATATTTTATGTACAGTGTATAATATATATTTGCTGAAATTTTATATTTTATGTACAGTATATAATATATATTTGGTGTACATTCATATTTTATGTACAGTATATAGTATATATTTGGTGACATTTGATATTTTATGTACAGTGTATAATATATAATTTTTGAAATTTTATATTATATGTACAGTATATAATATATATTTGGTGTACTTTCATATTTTGTGTACAGTATATAGTATATATTTGGTGACATTTGACATTTTATATACAGTATATAATATATATTTTTTGAAATTTTATATTTTATGTACAGTATATAATATATATTTGGTGTACTTTCATATTTTATGTACAGTATATAGTATATATTTGGTGACATTTGATATTTTATGTACAGTGTATAATATATATTTGGTGAAATTTTATATTTTATGTACAGTATATGATATATATTTGGTGTACTTTCATATTTTATGTACAGTATATAGTGTATATTTGGTGACATTTGATATTTTATATACAATAAATAAGATATGTTTCTTGAAATTTGATATTTTATGTACAGTATATTCTATATATTTGGTGAAATTTGACATTATAGGTACAGTATATAATATATGTTTGGTGAAATTTGATATTTTATATACAGTATATAATATATATTTGGTGAAATTTGATATTTTATGTACAGTATATAATATATATTTTTTGAAATTTTATATTTTATGTACAGTATATAATATATATTTGGTGGACTTTCATATTTTATGTACAGTACATAGTATATATTTGGTGACATTTGATATTTTATGTACAGTGTATAATATATATTTGGTGAAATTTTATATTTTATGTACAGTATATAATATATATTTGGTGTACTTTCATATTTAATATACAGTATATAGTATATATTTGGTGACATTTGATATTTTATATACAATATATAATATATATTTGTTGAAATTTGATATTTTATGTAGAGTATATAATATATATTTGTTGAAATTTTATATTTTATGTACAGTATATAAGATATATTTGGTGTACTTTCATATTTTATGTACAGTATATAGTATATATTTGGTGACATTTGATATTTTATATACAGTATATAATATATATTTGTTAAAATTTGACATTTTATGTAATATATATGACATATATTTTTTGAAATTTTATATTTTATGTACAGTATATAATATATATTTGGTCTACTTTCATATTTTATGTACAGAATATAGTATATATTTGGTGACATTTGATATTTTATGTATAGTGTATATAATATAATTGGTGAAATTTTATATTTTATGTACAGTATATAATATATATGTGGTGTACTTTCATATTTTGTGTACAGTATATAGTATATATTTGGTGACATTTGATATTTTATATACAATAAATAAGATATTATTCTTGAAATTTGGTATTTTATGTACAGTATATACTATATGTTTGGTGAAATTTGATATTATAGGTACAGTATATAATATATATTTGGTGAAATTTGATATTTTATGTACAGTATATAATATATATTTGTTGAAATTTGATATTTTATGTACAGTATATAATATATATTTGGTGTACTTTCATATTTTATTTACAGTATATAGTATATATTTGGTGACATTTGATATTTTATGTACAGTGTATAATATATATTTGGTGAAATTTTATATTTTATGTACAGTATATAATATATATTTGGTGTACTTTCATATTTTATGTACAGTATATAGTGTATATTTGGTGACATTTGATATTTTATATACAATAAATAAGATATGTTTCTTGAAATTTGATATTTTATGTACAGTATATACTATATATTTGGTGAAATTTGACATTATAGGTACAGTATATAATATATGTTTGGTGAAATTTGATATTTTATATACAGTATATAATATATATTTGGTGAAATTTGATATTTTATGTACAGTATATAATATATATTTGTTAAAATTTGATATTTTATGTACAGTATATAATATATATTTTTTGAAATTTTATATTTTATGTACAGTATATCAGATATATTTGGTGTACTTTCATATTTTATGTACAGCATATAGTATATATTTGGTGACATTTGATATTTTATGTACAGTGTATAATATATATTTGGTGAAATTTTATATTTTATGTACAGTATATAATATATATTTGGTGTACTTTCATATTTTATGTACAGTATATAGTATATATTTGGTGACATTTGATATTTTATATACAATAAATAAGATATGTTTCTTGAAATTTGATATTTTATGTACAGTATATACTATATATTTGGTGAAATTTTATATTTTATGTACAGTATATAAGATATATTTGGTGTACTTTCATATTTTATGTACAGTATAATATATGTTTGGTGACATTTAATATTTTATGTACAGTATATAATATATATTTGTTGAAATTTGATATTTTATGTATAGTATATAATATATATTTGGTGAAATTTTATATTTTATATACCGTATATAATATATATTTGGTGTACTTTCATATTTTATGTACAGCATATAGTATATATTTGGTGACATTTGATATTTTATGTACAGTATATAATATATATTTTTTGAAATTTTATATTTTATATACAGTACATAATATATATTGGTGTACTTTCATATTTTGTGTACAGTATATAGTATATATTTGGTGACATTTGACATTTTATATACAGTATATAATATATATTTGTTGAAATTTGATATTTTATGTACAGTATATAATATATATTTTTTGAAATTTTATATTTTATGTACAGTATATAATATAAATTTGGTGTACTTTCATATTTTATGTACAGTATATAGTATATATTTGGTGACATTTGATATTTTATGTACAGTGTATAATATATATTTGGTGAAATTTTATATTTTATGTACAGTATATAATATATATTTGGTGTACTTTCATATTTTATGTACAGTATATAGTGTATATTTGGTGACATTTGATATTTTATATACAATAAATAAGATATGTTTCTTGAAATTTGATATTTTCTGTACAGTATATACTATATATTTGGTGAAATTTGACATTATAGGTACAGTATATAATATATGTTTGGTGAAATTTGATATTTTATATACAGTATATAATATATACTTGGTGAAATTTGATATTTTATGTACAGTATATAATATATATTTTTTGAAATTTTATATTTTATGTACAGTATATAATATATATTTGGTGGACTTTCATATTTTATGTACAGTATATAGTATATATTTGGTGACATTTGATATTTTATGTACAGTTTATAATATATATTTGTTGAAATTTTATATTTTATGTACAGTATATAATATATATTTGGTGTACTTTCATATTTTATGTACAGTATATAGTATAAATTTGGTGACATTTGATATTTTATATACAATAAATAAGATATATTTCTTGAAATTTGATATTTTATGTACAGTATATACTATATATTTGGTGAAATTTTATATTTTATGTACAGTATATAAGATATATTTGGTGTACTTTCATATTTTATGTACAGTATATAGTATATATTTGGTGACATTTGATATTTTATGCACAGTGTATAATATATATTTGGTGAAATTTTATATTTTATGTACAGTATATAATATATATGTGGTGTACTTTCATATTTTATGTACAGTATATAGTATATATTTGGTGACATTTGATATTTTATATACAATAAATAAGATATTATTCTTCAAATTTGATATTTTATGTACAGTATATACTATATGTTTGGTGAAATTTGATATTATAGGTACAGTATATAATATATATCTGGTGAAATTTGATATTTTATATACAGTATATAATATATATTTGGTGAAATTTGATATTTTATGTACAGTATATAATATATATTTGGTGTACTTTCATATTTTATGTACAGTATATAGTATATATTTGGTGACATTTGATATTTTATGTACAGTGTATAATATATATTTGGTGAAATTTTATATTTTATGTACAGTATATAATATATATTTGGTGTACTTTCATATTTTATGTACAGTATATAGTATATATTTGGTGACATTTGATATTTTATGTACAGTGTATAATATATATTTGGTGAAATTTTATATTTTATGTACAGTATATAATATATGTGTACTTTCATATTTTATGTACAGTATATAGGGTATATTTGGTGACATTTGATATTTTGTATACAATAAATAAGATATGTTTCTTGAAATTTGATATTTTATGTACAGTATATAATATATATTTGGTGAAATTTGACATTATAGGTACAGTATATAATATATGTTTGGTGAAATTTGATATTTTATATACAGTATATATTATATACTTGGTGAAATTTGATATTTTACGTACAGTATATAATATATATTTTTTGAAATTTTATATTTTATGTACAGTATATAATATATATTTGGTGGACTTTCATATTTTATGTACAGTATATAGTATATATTTGGTGACATTTGATATTTTATGTACAGTGTATAATATATATTTGTTGAAATTTTATATTTTATGTACAGTATATAATATATATTTGGTGTACTTTCATATTTTATGTACAGTATATAGCATATATTTGGTGACATTTGATATTTTATATACAATAAATAAGATATGTTTCTTGAAATTTGATATTTTATGTACAGTATATACTATATATTTGGTGAAATTTTATATTTTATGTACAGTATATAAGATATATGTGGTGTACTTTCATATTTTATGTACAGTATATAGTATATATTTGGTGACATTTGATATTTTATGCACAGTGTATAATATATATTTGGTGAAATTTTATATTTTATGTACAGTATATAATATATATGTGGTGTACTTTCATATTTTATGTACAGTATATAGTATATATTTGGTGACATTTGATATTTTATATACAATAAATAAGATATTATTCTTGAAATTTGATATTTTATGTACAGTATATACTATATGTTTGGTGAAATTTGATATTATAGGTACAGTATATAATATATATCTGGTGAAATTTGATATTTTATATACAGTATATAATATATATTTGGTGAAATTTGATATTTTTTGTACAGTATATAATATATATTTGTTGAAATTTGATATTTTGTGTACAGTATATAATATATATTTGGTGTACTTTCATATTTTGTACAGTATATACTATATATTTGGTGACATTTGATATTTTATGTACAGTGTATAATATATATTTGGTGAAATTTTATATTTTATGTACAGTATATAATATATATTTGGTGTACTTTCATATTTTATGTACAGTATATAGTATATATTTGGTGACATTTGATATTTTATGTACAGTGTATAATATATATTTGGTGAAATTTTATATTTTATGTACAGTATATAATATATATTTGGTGTACTTTCATATTTTATGTACAGTATATAGTATATATTTGGTGACATTTGATATTTTATATACAATAAATAAGATATGTTTCTTGAAATTTGATATTTTATGTACAGTATATACTATATGTTTGGTGAAATTTTATATTTTATTTACAGTATATAAGATATATTTGGTGTACTTTCATATTTTATGTACAGTATATAGTATACATTTGGTGACATTTGATATTTTATGTACAGTATATAATATATATTTGTTGAAATTTGATATTTTATGTATATTATATAATATATATTTGGTGAAATTTTATATTTTATATACCGTATATAATATATATTTGGTGTACTTTCATATTTTATGTACAGTATATAGTATATATTTGGTGATATTTGATATTTTATGTACAGTATAAAATATATATTTTTTGAAATTTTATATTTTATGTACAGTATATAATATATATTTGGTGTGCTTTCATATTTTGTGTACAGTACATAGTATATATTTGGTGACATTTGACATTTTATATACAGTATATAATATATATTTGTTGAAATTTGATATTTTATGTACAGTATATAATATATATTTTTTGAAATTTTATATTTTATGTACAGTATATAATATATATTTGGTGTACTTTCATATTTTATGTACAGTATATAGTATATATTTGGTGACACTTGATATTTTATGTACAGTGTATAATATATATTTGGTGAAATTTTATATTTTATGTACAGTATATAATATATATTTGGTGTACTTTCATATTTTATGTACAGTATATAGTGTATATTTGGTGACATTTGATATTTTATATACAATAAATAAGGTATGTTTCTTGAAATTTGATATTTTATGTACAGTATATTCTATTTATTTGGTGAAATTTGACATTATAGGTACAGTATATAATATATGTTTGGTGAAATTTGATATTTTATATACAGTATATAATATATATTTGGTGAAATTTGATATTTTATGTACAGTATATAATATATATTTTTTGAAATTTTATATTTTATGTACAGTATATAATATATATTTGGTGGACTTTCATATTTTATGTACAGTACATAGTATATATTTGGTGACATTTGATATTTTATGTACAGTGTATAATTTATATTTGGTGAAATTTTATATTTTATGTACAGTATATAATATATATTTGGTGTACTTTCATATTTAATATACAGTATATAGTATATATTTGGTGACATTTGATATTTTATATACAATATATAATATATATTTGTTGAAATTTGATATTTTATGTAGAGTATATAATATATATTTGTTGAAATTTTATATTTTATGTTCAGTATATAAGATATATTTGGTGTACTTTCATATTTTATTTACAGTATATAGTATATATTTGGTGACATTTGATATTTTATATACAGTATATAATATATATTTGTTAAAATTTGACATTTTATGTAATATATATGACATATATTTTTTGAAATTTTATATTTTATGTACAGTATATAATATATATTTGGTCTACTTTCATATTTTATGTACAGAATATAGTATATATTTGGTGACATTTGATATTTTATGTATAGTGTATATAATATAATTGGTGAAATTTTATATTTTATGTACAGTATATAATATATATGTGGTGTACTTTCATATTTTGTGTACAGTATATAGTATATATTTGGTGACATTTGATATTTTATATACAATAAATAAGATATTATTCTTGAAATTTGGTATTTTATGTACAGTATATACTATATGTTTGGTGAAATTTGATATTATAGGTACAGTATATAATATATATTTGGTGAAATTTGATATTTTATGTACAGTATATAATATATATTTGTTGAAATTTGATATTTTATGTACAGTATATAATATATATTTGGTGTACTTTCATATTTTATTTACAGTATATAGTATATATTTGGTGACATTTGATATTTTATGTACAGTGTATAATATATATTTGGGGAAATTTTATATTTTATGTAGGGTATATAATATATATTTGGTGTACTTTCATATTTTATGTACAGTATATAGTATATATTTGGTGACATTTGATATTTCATGTACAGTGTATAATATATATTTGGTGAAATTTTATTTTTTATGTACAGTATATAATATATATTTGGTGTACTTTCATATTTTATGTACAGTATATAGTATATATTTGGTGACATTTGATATTTTATATACAATAAATAAGATACGTTTCTTGAAATTTGATATTTTATGTACAGTATATACTATATATTTGGTGAAATTTTATATTTTATGTACAGTATATAAGATATATTTGGTGTACTTTCATATTTTATGTACAGTATATAGTATATATTTGGTGACATTTGATATTTTATGTACAGTATATAATATATATTTGTTGAAATTTGATATTTTATGTATAGTATATAATAGATATTTGGTGAAATTTTATATTTTATATACCGTATATAATATATATTTGGTGTACTTTCATATTTTATGTACAGTATATAGTATATATTTGGTGACATTTGATATTTTATGTACAGTATATAATATATATTTTTTGAAATTTTATATTTTATGTACAGTATATAATATATATTTGGTGAACTTTCATATTTTGTGCACTGTATATAGTATATATTTGGTGACATTTGACATTTTATATACAGTATATAATATATATTTGTTGAAATTTGATATTTTATGTACAGTATACAATATATATTTTTTGAAATTTTATATTTTATGTACAGTATATAATATATACTTGGTCTACTTTCATGTTTTATGTACAGTATATAGTATATATTTGGTGAGATTTGATATTTTACGTACAGTGTATAATATATATTTGGTGAAATTTTATATTTTATGTACAGTATATAATATATATGTGGTGTACTTTCATATTTTATGTACAGTATATAGTATATATTTGGTGACATTTGATATTTTATATACAATAAATAAGATATTATTCTTGAAATTTTGTATTTTATGTACAGTATATACTATATGTTTGGTGAAATTTGATATTTTATATACCGTATATAATATATATTTGGTGTACTTTCATATTTTGTGTACAGTATATAGTATATATTTGGTGACATTTGACATTTTATATACAGTATATAATATATATTTGATGAAATTTGATATTTTATGTATAGTATATAATATATATTTTTTGAAATTTTATATTTTATGTACAGTATATAATATATATTTGGTGTACTTTCATATTTTATGTACAGTATATAGTATATATTTGGTGACATTTGATATTTTATGTACAGTGTATAATATATATTTGGTGAAATTTTATATTTTATGTACAGTATATAATATATATTTGGTGTACTTTCATATTTTATGTACAGTATATTGTGTATATTTGGTGACATTTGATATTTTATATACAATAAATAAGATATGTTTCTTGAAATTTGATATTTTATGTACAGTATATACTATATATTTGGTGAAATTTGACATTATAGGTACAGTATATAATATATGTTTGGTGAAATTTGATATTTTATATACAGTATATAATATATATTTGGTGAAATTTGATATTTTATGTACAGTATATAATATATATTTGTTAAAATTTGATATTTTATGTACAGTATATAATATATATTTTTTGAAATTTTATATTTTATGTACAGTATATCAGATATATTTGGTGTACTTTCATATTTTATGTACAGCATATAGTATATATTTGGTGACATTTGATATTTTATGTACAGTGTATAATATATATTTGGTGAAATTTTATATTTTATGTACAGTATATAATATATATTTGGTGTACTTTCATATTTTATGTACAGTATATAGTATATATTTGGTGACATTTGATATTTTATATACAATAAATAAGATATGTTTCTTGAAATTTGATATTTTATGTACAGTATATACTATATATTTGGTGAAATTTTATATTTTATGTACAGTATATAAGATATATTTGGTGTACTTTAATATTTTATGTACAGTATAATATATGTTTGGTGACATTTGATATTTTATGTACAGTATATAATATATATTTGTTGAAATTTGATATTTTATGTATAGTATATAATATATATTTGGTGAAATTTTATATTTTATATACCGTATATAATATATATTTGGTGTACTTTCATATTTTATGTACAGCATATAGTATATATTTGGTGACATTTGATATTTTATGTACAGTATATAATATATATTTTTTGAAATTTTATATTTTATATACAGTACATAATATATATTGGTGTACTTTCATATTTTGTGTACAGTATATAGTATATATTTGGTGACATTTGACATTTTATATACAGTATATAATATATATTTGTTGAAATTTGATATTTTATGTACAGTATATAATATATATTTTTTGAAATTTTATATTTTATGTACAGTATATAATATAAATTTGGTGTACTTTCATATTTTATGTACAGTATATAGTATATATTTGGTGACATTTGATATTTTATGTACAGTGTATAATATATATTTGGTGAAATTTTTTATTTTATGTACAGTATATAATATATATTTGGTGTACTTTCATATTTTATGTACAGTATATAGTGTATATTTGGTGACATTTGATATTTTATATACAATAAATAAGATATGTTTCTTGAAATTTGATATTTTCTGTACAGTATATACTATATATTTGGTGAAATTTGACATTATAGGTACAGTATATAATATATGTTTGGTGAAATTTGATATTTTATATACAGTATATAATATATACTTGGTGAAATTTGATATTTTATGTACAGTATATAATATATATTTTTTGAAATTTTATATTTTATGTACAGTATATAATATATATTTGGTGGACTTTCATATTTTATGTACAGTATATAGTATATATTTGGTGACATTTGATATTTTATGTACAGTGTATAATATATATTTGTTGAAATTTTATATTTTATGTACAGTATATAATATATATTTGGTGTACTTTCATATTTTATGTACAGTATATAGTATAAATTTGGTGACATTTGATATTTTATATACAATAAATAAGATATATTTCTTGAAATTTGATATTTTATATACAGTATATACTATATATTTGGTGAAATTTTATATTTTATGTACAGTATATAAGATATATTTGGTGTACTTTCATATTTTATGTACAGTATATAGTATATATTTGGTGACATTTGATATTTTATGCACAGTGTATAATATATATTTGGTGAAATTTTATATTTTATGTACAGTATATAATATATATGTGGTGTACTTTCATATTTTATGTACAGTATATAGTATATATTTGGTGACATTTGATATTTTATATACAATAAATAAGATATTATTCTTCAAATTTGATATTTTATGTACAGTATATACTATATGTTTGGTGAAATTTGATATTATAGGTACAGTATATAATATATATCTGGTGAAATTTGATATTTTATATACAGTATATAATATATATTTGGTGAAATTTGATATTTTATGTACAGTATATAATATATATTTGGTGTACTTTCATATTTTATGTACAGTATATAGTATATATTTGGTGACATTTGATATTTTATGTACAGTGTATAATATATATTTGGTCAAATTTTATATTTTATGTACAGTATATAATATATATTTGGTGTACTTTCATATTTTATGTACAGTATATAGTATATATTTGGTGACATTTGATATTTTATGTACAGTGTATAATATATATTTGGTGAAATTTTATATTTTATGTACAGTATATAATATATGTGTACTTTCATATTTTATGTACAGTATATAGTGTATATTTGGTGACATTTGATATTTTATATACAATAAATAAGATATGTTTCTTGAAATTTGATATTTTCTGTACAGTATATACTATATATTTGGTGAAATTTGACATTATAGGTACAGTATATAATATATGTTTGGTGAAATTTGATATTTTATATACAGTATATAATATATACTTGGTGAAATTTGATATTTTATGTACAGTATATAATATATATTTTTTGAAATTTTATATTTTATGTACAGTATATAATATATATTTGGTGGACTTTCATATTTTATGTACAGTATATAGTATATATTTGGTGACATTTGATATTTTATGTACAGTGTATAATATATATTTGTTGAAATTTTATATTTTATGTACTGTATATAATATATATTTGGTGTACTTTCATATTTTATGTACAGTATATAGCATATATTTGGTGACATTTAATATTTTATATACAATAAATAAGATATGTTTCTTGAAATTTGATATTTTATGTACAGTATATACTATATATTTGGTGAAATTTTATATTTTATGTACAGTATATAAGATATATGTGGTGTACTTTCATATTTTATGTACAGTATATAGTATATATTTGGTGACATTTGATATTTTATGCACAGTGTATAATATATATTTGGTGAAATTTTATATTTTATGTACAGTATATAATATATATGTGGTGTACTTTCATATTTTATGTACAGTATATAGTATATATTTGTTGACATTTGATATTTTATATACAATAAATAAGATATTATTCTTGAAATTTGATATTTTATGTACAGTATATACTATATGTTTGGTGAAATTTGATATTATAGGTACAGTATATAATATATATCTGGTGAAATTTGATATTTTATATACAGTATATAATATATATTTGGTGAAATTTGATATTTTTTGTACAGTATATAATATATATTTGTTGAAATTTGATATTTTGTGTACAGTATATAATATATATTTGGTATACTTTTATATTTTGTACAGTATATACTATATATTTGGTGACATTTGATATTTTATGTACAGTGTATAATATATATTTGGTGAAATTTTATATTTTATGTACAGTATATAATATATATTTGGTGTACTTTCATATTTTATGTACAGTATATAGTATATATTTGGTGACATTTGATATTTTATGTACAGTGTATAATATATATTTGGTGAAATTTTATATTTTATGTACAGTATATAATATATATTTGGTGTACTTTCATATTTTATGTACAGTATATAGTATATATTTGGTGACATTTGATATTTTATATACAATAAATAAGATATGTTTCTTGAAATTTGATATTTTATGTACAGTATATACTATATGTTTGGTGAAATTTTATATTTTATTTACAGTATATAAGATATATTTGGTGTACTTTCATATTTTATGTACAGTATATAGTATATATTTGGTGACATTTGATAATTTATGTACAGTATATAATATATATTTGTTGAAATTTGATATTTTATGTATATTATATAATATATATTTGGTGAAATTTTATATTTTATATACCGTATATAATATATATTTGGTGTACTTTCATATTTTATGTACAGTATATAGTATATATTTGGTGATATTTGATATTTTATGTACAGTATAAAATATATATTTTTTGAAATTTTATATTTTATGTACAGTATATAATATATATTTGGTGTGCTTTCATATTTTGTGTACAGTACATAGTATATATTTGGTGACATTTGACATTTTATATACAGTATATAATATATATTTGTTGAAATTTGATATTTTATGTACAGTATATAATATATATTTTTTGAAATTTTATATTTTATGTACAGTATATAATATATATTTGGTGTACTTTCATATTTTATGTACAGTATATAGTATATATTTGGTGACACTTGATATTTTATGTACAGTGTATAATATATATTCGGTGAAATTTTATATTTTATGTACAGTATATAATATATATTTGGTGTACTTTCATATTTTATGTACAGTATATAGTGTATATTTGGTGACATTTGATATTTTATATACAATAAATAAGTTATGTTTCTTGAAATTTGATATTTTATGTACAGTATATTCTATTTATTTGGTGAAATTTGACATTATAGGTACAGTATATAATATATGTTTGGTGAAATTTGATATTTTATATACAGTATATAATATATATTTGGTGAAATTTGATATTTTATGTACAGTATATAATATATATTTTTTGAAATTTTATATTTTATGTACAGTATATAATATATATTTGGTGGACTTTCATATTTTATGTACAGTACATAGTATATATTTGGTGACATTTGATATTTTATGTACAGTGTATAATATATATTTGGTGAAATTTTATATTTTATGTACAGTATATAATATATATTTGGTGTACTTTCATATTTAATATACAGTATATAGTATATATTTGGTGACATTTGATATTTTATATACAATATATAATATATATTTGTTGAAATTTGATATTTTATGTAGAGTATATAATATATATTTGTTTAAATTTTATATTTTATGTACAGTATATAAGATATATTTGGTGTACTTTCATATTTTATGTACAGTATATAGTATATATTTGGTGACATTTGATATTTTATATACAGTATATAATATATATTTGTTAAAATTTGACATTTTATGTAATATATATGACATATATTTTTTGAAATTTTATATTTTATGTACAGTATATAATATATATTTGGTCTACTTTCATATTTTATGTACAGAATATAGTATATATTTGGTGACATTTGATATTTTATGTATAGTGTATATAATATAATTGGTGAAATTTTATATTTTATGTACAGTATATAATATATATGTGGTGTACTTTCATATTTTGTGTACAGTATATAGTATATATTTGGTGACATTTGATATTTTATATACAATAAATAAGATATTATTCTTGAAATTTGGTATTTTATGTACAGTATATACTATATGTTTGGTGAAATTTGATATTATAGGTACAGTATATAATATATATTTGGTGAAATTTGATATTTTATGTACAGTATATAATATATATTTGTTGGAATTTGATATTTTATGTACAGTATATAATATATATTTGGTGTACTTTCATATTTTATTTACAGTATATAGTATATATTTGGTGACATTTGATATTTTATGTACAGTGTATAATATATATTTGGGGAAATTTTATATTTTATGTAGGGTATATAATATATATTTGGTGTACTTTCATATTTTATGTACAGTATATAGTATATATTTGGTGACATTTGATATTTCATGTACAGTGTATAATATATATTTGGTGAAATTTTATTTTTTATGTACAGTATATAATATATATTGGGTGTACTTTCATATTTTATGTACAGTATATAGTATATATTTGGTGACATTTGATATTTTATATACAATAAATAAGATATGTTTCTTGAAATTTGATATTTTATGTACAGTATATACTATATATTTGGTGAAATTTTATATTTTATGTACAGTATATAAGATATATTTGGTGTACTTTCATATTTTATGTACAGTATATAGTATATATTTGGTGACATTTGATATTTTATGTACAGTATATAATATATATTTGTTGAAATTTGATATTTTATGTATAGTATATAATAGATATTTGGTGAAATTTTATATTTTATATACCGTATATAATATATATTTGGTGTACTTTCATATTTTATGTACAGTATATAGTATATATTTGGTGACATTTGATATTTTATGTACAGTATATAATATATATTTTTTGAAATTTTATATTTTATGTACAGTATATCATATATATTTGGTGAACTTTCATATTTTGTGCACTGTATATAGTATATATTTGGTGACATTTGACATTTTATATACAGTATATAATATATATTTGTTGAAATTTGATATTTTATGTACAGTATACAATATATATTTTTTGAAATTTTATATTTTATGTACAGTATATAATATATATTTGGTGTACTTTCATATTTTATGTACAGTATATAGTATATATATGGTGACATTTGATATTTTATATACAGTGTATAATATATATTTGGTGAAATTTTATATTTTATGTACAGTATATAATATATATTTGGTGTACTTTCATATTTTATGTACAGTATATAGTGTATATTTGGTGACATTTGATATTTTATATACAATAAATAAGATATGTTTCTTGAAATTTGATATTTTATGTACAATATATTCTATATATTTGGTGAAATTTGACATTATAGGTACAGTATATAATATATGTTTGGTGAAATTTGATATTTTATATACAGTATATAATATATATTTGGTGAAACTTGATATTTTATGTACAGTATATAATATATATTTTTTGAAATTTTATATTTAATGTACAGTATATAATATATATTTGGTGGACTTTCATATTTTATGTACAGTATATAGTATATATTTGGTGACATTTGATATTTTATGTACAGTGTATAATATATATTTGGTGAAATTTTATTTATTATGTACAGTATATAATATATATTTTGTGTACTTTCATATTTAATATACAGTATATAGTATATATTTGGTGACATTTGATATTTTATATACAATATATAATATATATTTGTTGAAATTTGATATTTTATGTACAGTATATAATATATATTTGGTGAAATTTTATATTTTATGTACAGTATATAAGATATATTTGGTGTACTTTCAGATTTTATGTACAGTATATAGTATATATTTGGTGACATTTGATATTTTATGTACAGTATATAATATATATTTTTTGAAATTTTATACTTTATGTACAGTATATAATATATATTTGGTGTACCTTCATATTTTGTGTACAGTATATAGTATATATTTGGTGACAATTGATATTTTATATACAATAAATAAGATATGTTTCTTGAAATTTGATATTTTATGTACAGTATATACTATATATTTGGTGAAATTTGACATTATAGGTACAGTATATAATATATGTTTGGAAAATTTGATATTTTATATACAGTATATAATATATATTTGGTGAAATTTGATATTTTATGTACAGTATATAATATATATTTTTTGAAATTTTATATTTTATGTACAGTATATAATGTATATTTGGTTTACTTTCATATTTTATTTACAGTATATAGTATATATTTGGTGACATTTGATATTTTATGTACAGTGTATAATATATATTTGGTGAAATTTTATATTTTATGTACAGTATATAATATATATTTGGTGTACTTTCATATTTTATGTACAGTATATAGTATATATTTGGTGACATTTGATATTTTATATACAATAAATAAGATATTATTCTTGAAATTTGATATTTTATGTACAGTACATACTATATGTTTGGTGAAATTTGACATTATAGGTACAGTATATAATATATATTTGTTGAAATTTGATATTTTATGTACAGTATATAATATATATTTGGTGAAATTTTATATTTTATGTGCAGTATATAAGATATATTTGGTGTACTTTCATATTTTATGTACAGTATATAGTATATATTTGGTGACATTTGAGATTTTATGTACATTATATATTATATATTTGTTAAAATTTGATATTTTATGTACAGTATATAATATATATATTTTGAAATTTTATATTTTATGTACAGTATATAATATATATTTGGTGTACTTTCATATTTTATGTACAGTATATAGTATATATTTGGTGACATTTGATATTTTATGTACAGTGTATAATATATATTTGTTGAAATTTTATATTTTATGTACAGTATATAATATATATTTGGTGTACTTTCATATTTTATGTACAGTATATAGTATATATTTGGTGACATTTGATATTTTATATACAATAAATAAGATATTAATCTTGAAATTTGATATTTTATGTACAGTATATAATATATATTTTTTGAAATTTTATATTTTATGTATAGTATGTAATATATATTTGGTGTACTTTCATATTTTATGTACAGTATATAGTATATATTTGGTGACATTTGATATTTTGTGTACAGTTTATAATATATATTTGGTGAAATTTTAAATTTTAAGTACAGTATATAGTATATATTTGGTGTACTTTCATATTTTATGTACAGTATATAGTATATATTTGGTGACATTTGATATTTTATGTACAGTATATAATATATATTTGGTGTACTTTCATATTTTATTTACAGTATATAGTATATATTTGGTGACATTTGATATTTTATGTACAGTGTATAATATATATTTGGTGAAATTTTATATTTTATGTACAGTATATAATATATATTTGGTGTACTTTCATATTTTATGTACAGTATATAGTATATATTTGGTGACATTTGATATTTTATGTACAGTGTATAATATACATTTGGTGAAATTTTAAATTTTATGTACAGTATATAATATATATTTGGTGTACTTTCATATTTTATGTACAGTATATAGTATATATTTGGTGACATTTGAGATTTTATGTACATTATATATTATATATTTGTTAAAATTTGATATTTTATGTACAGTATATAATATATATATTTTGAAATTTTATATTTTATGTACAGTATATAATATATATTTGGTGTACTTTCATATTTTATGTACAGTATATAGTATATATTTGGTGACATTTGATATTTTATGTACAGTGTATAATATATATTTGTTGGAATTTTATATTTTATGTACAGTATATAATATATATTTGGTGTACTTTCATATTTTATGTACAGTATATAGTATATATTTGGTGACATTTGATATTTTATATACAATAAATAAGATATTATTCTTGAAATTTGATATTTTATGTACAGTATATAATATATATTTTTTGAAATTTTATATTTTATGTATAGTATGTAATATATATTTGGTGTACTTTCATATTTTATGTACAGTATATAGTATATATTTGGTGACATTTGATATTTTGTGTACAATTTATAATATATATTTGGTGAAATTTTAAATTTTAAGTACAGTATATAGTATATATTTGGTGTACTTTCATATTTTATGTACAGTATATAGTATATATTTGGTGACATTTGATATTTTATGTACAGTATATAATATATATTTGGTGTACTTTCATATTTTATTTACAGTATATAGTATATATTTGGTGACATTTGATATTTTATGTACAGTGTATAATATATATTTGGTGAAATTTTATATTTTATGTACAGTATATAATATATATTTGGTGTACTTTCATATTTTATGTACAGTATATAGTATATATTTGGTGACATTTGATATTTTATGTACAGTGTATAATATACATTTGGTGAAATTTTAAATTTTATGTACAGTATATAATATATATTTGGTGTACTTTCATATTTTATGTACAGTATATAGTATATATTTGGTGACATTTGATATTTTATATACAATAAATAAGATATGTTTCTTGAAATTTGATATTTTATGTACAGTATATACTATATATTTGGTGAAATTTTATATTTTATGTACAGTATATAAGATATATTTGGTGTACTTTCATATTTTATGTACAGTATATAGCATATATTTGGTGACATTTGATATTTTATATACAGTATATAATATATATTTTTGAAATTTTATACTTTATGTACAGTATATAATATATATTTTGTGTAACTTCATATTTTGTGTACAGTATATAGTATATATTTGGTGACATTTGATATTTTATATACAATAAATGAGATATGTTTCTTGAAATTTGATATTTTATGTACAGTATATAGTATATATTTGGTGACATTTGATATTTTATGTACAGTGTAAAATATATATTTGGTGAAATTTTATATTTTATGTACAGTATATAATATATATTTGGTGTACTTTCATATTTTATGTACAGTATATAGTATATATTTGGTGACATTTGATATTTTATATACAATAAATAAGATATTATTCTTGAAATTTGATATTTTATGTACAGTACATACTATATGTTTGGTGAAATTTGACATTATAGGTACAGTATATAATATATATTTGTTGAAATTTGATATTTTATGTACAGTATATAATATATATTTGGTGAAATTTTATATTTTATGTGCAGTATATAAGATATATTTGGTGTACTTTCATATTTTATGTACAGTATATAGTATATATTTGGTGACATTTGAGATTTTATGTACATTATATATTATATATTTGTAGAAATTTGATATTTTCTGTACAGTATAAAGTATATAATTGCTGCAATTTGATATTTTATGTACAGTATATTATGTATTTTGTGTAATTTGATATTATATGCACAGTATATAAGTTATATTTGGTGAAATTTTATATTTTATATACAGTATATACTATATATTTTGTGTACTTTCATATTTTATGTACTGTTTATAGAATATATTTGGTGACATTTGATATTTTATGTACAGTATGTAATATAAATTTGTTGAAATTTGATATTTTATGTGCAGTATATAATATATATTTGGTGTACTTTCATATTTTATGTACAGTATAAAATATATACTTGATGTACTTTCATATTTTATGTACAGTTAATAATACATATTTGTTGAAATTTGATATTTTATGTACAGTATATAATATATATTTGTTGAAATTTGATATTTTATGTACAGTATATAATATATATTTGGTGAAATTTGATATTTTATGTACAGTATATAATATATATTTGCTGAAATTCGATATTTTATACAGTATGTAATATATATTTGGTGTACTTTCATATTTTATGTACGGTATAAAATATATACTTGATGTACTTTGATATTTTTTGCACAGTGTATAGAATATATTTGGTGAAATTTGATACTTTATGTACAGTATGTAATGTAAATTTGTTGAAATTTGATATTTTATGTACAGTATATAAAATATATTTGGTGTACTTTCATATTTTATGTACAGTATAAAATATATACTTGATGTACTTTCATATTTTATGTACAGTAAATAATACATATTTGTTGAAATTTGATATTTTATGTACAGTATATAATAAATATTTGGTGAAATTTGATATTATAAGAACAGTATATAATATATATTTGCTGTACTTTCATATCTTAGGTATAGTATATAGTATATAGTTGGTTACATTTGATATTTTATGTACAGTATGTAATATAAATTTGTTGAAATTTGATATTTTATGTACAGTATGTAATATATATTTGGTGTACTTTCATATTTTATGTACAGTATAAAATATATACTTGATGTACTTTCATATTTTATGTACAGTAAATAATACATATTTGTTGAAATTTGATATTTTATGTACAGTATATAATATCTATTTGGTGAAATTTGATATTTTATATACAGTATGTAATATATATTTGGTGTAGTTTCATATTTTATGTACAGTATAAAATATATACTTGTTGTACTTTCATATTTTATGTACAGTAAATAATACATATTTGTCGAAATTTGATATTTTATATACAGTATATAAGATATATTTGGTGTACTTTCATATTTTATGTACAGTTAATAATACATATTTGTTGAAATTTGATATTTTATGTACAGTATAGAATATATATTTGTTGAAATTTGATATTTTATGTACAGTATATAATATATATTTGGTGAAATTTGATATTTTATGTACAGTATATAATATATATTTGCTGAAATTCGATATTTTATACAGTATGTAATATATATTTGGTGTACTTTCATATTTTATGTACGGTATAAAATATATACTTGATGTACTTTGATATTTTTTGCACAGTGTATAGAATATATTTGGTGAAATTTGATACTTTATGTACAGTATGTAATGTAAATTTGTTGAAATTTGATATTTTATGTACAGTATATAAAATATATTTGGTGTACTTTCATATTTTATGTACAGTATAAAATATATACTTGATGTACTTTCATATTTTATATACATTATATAGTATATAATAGGTGAAATTTGATATTTTATGTACAGTATATAATAAATATTTGGTGAAATTTGATATTATAAGTACGGTATATAATATATATTTGCTGTACTTTCATATTTTATGTACAGTATATAGTATATATTTGGTTACATTTGATATTTTATGTACAGTATGTAATATAAATTTGTTGAAATTTGATATTTTATGTACAGTATGTAATATATATTTGGTGTACTTTCATATTTTATGTACAGTATAAAATACATACTTGATGTACTTTCATATTTTATGTACAGTAAATAATACATATTTGTTGAAATTTGATATTTTATGTACAGTATATAATATATATTTGTTGAAATTTGATATTTTATGTACAGTATATAATATATATTTGGTGAAATTTGATATTTTATATACAGTATGTAATATATATTTGGTGTACTTTCATATTTTATGTACAGTATAAAATATATACTTGATGTACTTTCATATTTTATGTACAGTAAATGATACATATTTGTTGAAATTTCATATTTTATGTACAGTATATAATATATATTTGGTGAAATTTGATATTATAGGTACAGTATATTATTTTGGTGAAATTTGATATTTTCTGTACAGTATATAATATATATTTGGTGAAATTTGATATTATAAGTACAGTATATAATATATGTTTGGTGAAATTTGATATTTTATGTACAGTATATAATATATATTTGGTGAAATTTGATATTTTATTCACAGTATATAATATATATTTGGTGTATTCTCATATTTTATGTACAGTATATGGTATACAGTTGGTGAAATTTGATATTTTTTGTACAATATATAATATACATTTGGTGAAATTTGATATTTTATATACAGTATATAATATATATTTGGTGTACTTTCAATTTTTATGTACAGTATATAACATATATTGGGTGTAATTTCATGTTTTATGTACAGTATATAATATGTATTTTGTGTAATTTGATATTATATGTACAGTATGTAAGATATATTTGCTGAAATTTTATATTTTATATATAGTATATAAAATATATCTGGTGTACTTTCATATTTTATGTACAGTGTACAGTATATATTTGGTGACATTTGATATTTTATGTACAGTATATAATATAAATTTGTTGAAATTTGATATTTTATGAACAGTACATAATACATATTTGGTGAAATTTGTTATTATAGGTACAGTATATAATATATATTTGGTGAAATTTGATATTTTTCTACAGTATGTAATATATATTTGGTGAAATTTGATATTTTATGTACAGTATATATGTTTGCTGAAATTCGATATTTTATATACAGTATGTAATATATATTTGGTGTGCTTTCATATTTTATGTACAGTAAATAATATATAGTTGTTGAAATTTGATATTTTATGTACAGTATATAATATATATTTGGTGAAATTTGATATTTTATGTACAGTATATAATATATATTTGCTGAAATTCGATATTTTATACAGTATGTAATATATATTTGGTGTACTTTCATATTTTATGTACGGTATAAAATATATACTTGATGTACTTTGATATTTTTTGCACAGTGTATAGAATATATTTGGTGAAATTTGATACTTTATGTACAGTATGTAATGTAAATTTGTTGAAATTTGATATTTTATGTACAGTATATAAAATATATTTGGTGTACTTTCATATTTTATGTACAGTATAAAATATATACTTGATGTACTTTCATATTTTATATACATTATATAGTATATAATAGGTGAAATTTGATATTTTATGTACAGTATATAATAAATATTTGGTGAAATTTGATATTATAAGTACGGTATATAATATATATTTGCTGTACTTTCATATTTTATGTACAGTATATAGTATATATTTGGTTACATTTGATATTTTATGTACAGTATGTAATATAAATTTGTTGAAATTTGATATTTTATGTACAGTATGTAATATATATTTGGTGTACTTTCATATTTTATGTACAGTATAAAATACATACTTGATGTACTTTCATATTTTATGTACAGTAAATAATACATATTTGTTGAAATTTGATATTTTATGTACAGTATATAATATATATTTGTTGAAATTTGATATTTTATGTACAGTATATAATATATATTTGGTGAAATTTGATATTTTATATACAGTATGTAATATATATTTGGTGTACTTTCATATTTTATGTACAGTATAAAATATATACTTGATGTACTTTCATATTTTATGTACAGTAAATGATACATATTTGTTGAAATTTCATATTTTATGTACAGTATATAATATATATTTGGTGAAATTTGATATTATAGGTACAGTATATTATTTTGGTGAAATTTGATATTTTCTGTACAGTATATAATATATATTTGGTGAAATTTGATATTATAAGTACAGTATATAATATATGTTTGGTGAAATTTGATATTTTATGTACAGTATATAATATATATTTGGTGAAATTTGATATTTTATTCACAGTATATAATATATATTTGGTGTATTCTCATATTTTATGTACAGTATATGGTATACAGTTGGTGAAATTTGATATTTTTTGTACAATATATAATATACATTTGGTGAAATTTGATATTTTATATACAGTATATAATATATATTTGGTGTACTTTCAAGTTTTATGTACAGTATATAACATATATTGGGTGTAATTTCATGTTTTATGTACAGTATATAATATGTATTTTGTGTAATTTGATATTATATGTACAGTATGTAAGATATATTTGCTGAAATTTTATATTTTATATATAGTATATAAAATATATCTGGTGTACTTTCATATTTTATGTACAGTGTACAGTATATATTTGGTGACATTTGATATTTTATGTACAGTATATAATATAAATTTGTTGAAATTTGATATTTTATGAACAGTACATAATACATATTTGGTGAAATTTGTTATTATAGGTACAGTATATAATATATATTTGGTGAAATTTGATATTTTTCTACAGTATGTAATATATATTTGGTGAAATTTGATATTTTATGTACAGTATATATGTTTGCTGAAATTCGATATTTTATATACAGTATGTAATATATATTTGGTGTGCTTTCATATTTTATGTACAGTAAATAATATATAGTTGTTGAAATTTGATATTTTATGTACAGTATATAATATATATTTGGTGAAATTTGATATTTTATGTACAGTATATAATATATATTTGCTGAAATTCGATATTTTATACAGTATGTAATATATATTTGGTGTACTTTCATATTTTATGTACGGTATAAAATATATACTTGATGTACTTTGATATTTTTTGCACAGTGTATAGAATATATTTGGTGAAATTTGATACTTTATGTACAGTATGTAATGTAAATTTGTTGAAATTTGATATTTTATGTACAGTATATAAAATATATTTGGTGTACTTTCATATTTTATGTACAGTATAAAATATATACTTGATGTACTTTCATATTTTATGTACAGTAAATAATACATATTTGTTGAAATTTGATATTTTATGTACAGTATATAATAAATATTTGGTGAAATTTGATATTATAAGAACAGTATATAATATATATTTGCTGTACTTTCATATCTTAGGTATAGTATATAGTATATAGTTGGTTACATTTGATATTTTATGTACAGTACGTAATATAAATTTGTTGAAATTTGATATTTTATGTACAGTATATAGTATATAATAGGTGAAATTTGATATTTTATGTACAGTATATAATAAATATTTGGTGAAATTTGATATTATAAGTACGGTATATAATATATATTTGCTGTACTTTCATATTTTATGTACAGTATATAGTATATATTTGGTTACATTTCATATTTTATGTACAGTATGTAGTATAAATTTGTTGAAATTTGATATTTTATGTACAGTATGTAATATATATTTGGTGTACTTTCATATTTTATGTACAGTATAAAATACATACTTGATGTACTTTCATATTTTATGTACAGTAAATAATACATATTTGTTGAAATTTGATATTTTATGTACAGTATATAATATATATTTGGTGAAATTTGATATTTTATATACAGTATGTAATATATGTTTGGTGTAGTTTCATATTTTATGTACAGTATAAAATATATACTTGTTGTACTTTCATATTTTATGTACAGTAAATAATACATATTTGTCGAAATTTGATATTTTATATACAGTTTAAAAGATATATTTGGTGTACTTTCATATTTTATGTACAGTTAATAATACATATTTGTTGAAATTTGATATTTTATGTACAGTATATAATATATATTTGTTGAAATTTGATATTATAGGTACAGTATATTTTTTTGGTGAAATTTGATATTTTGTGTAGAGTATATAGTATATACTTGGTGAAATATGTTATTTTATGTACAGTATATAATATATATTTGGTGAAATTTGATATTTCATATACAGTATATAATATATATTTGGTGTACTTTCATATTTTATGTACAGTATAAAATATATACTTGATGTACTTTCATATTTTATGTACCTTAAATAATACATATTTGTTGAAATTTGATATTTTATATACAGTATTTAAGATATATTTGGTGTACTTTCATATTTTATGTACAGTGTATAGCATATATTTCGTGACATTTGATATTTTATGTACAGTATATAATATAAATTTTTTGAAAGTTGATATGTCATGTACAGTATATAACATATATTTGGTGAAATTTGATATTATAGGTACAGTATATAATATATATTTGGTGAAATTTGATATTTTTGTACACTATATAAATATATATTTGGTGAAATTTGATATTTTATGCACAGTATATAATATATATTTGGTGTACTTTCATATTTTATGTATAGTATAAAATATATACTTGATGTACTTTCATATTTTATGTATAGTAAATAATATATATTTGTTGAAATTTGATATTTTATGTACAGTATATAATATATATTTGGTGAAATTTGATATTATAAGTACATTACATAATATATATTTGGTGAAATTTGATATTTTAAGTAAAGTATATAATAAATATTTGGTGAAATTTGATATTATAAGTACAGTATATAGTATATATTTGCTGTTCTTTCATATTTTATGTACAATATATAGTATATATTTGGTTACATTTGATATTTTATGTACAGTATGTAATATAAATTTGTTGAAATTTGATATTTTATGTACAGTATGTAATATATATTTGGTGTACTTTCATATTTTATGTACAGTATAATATATATACTTGATGTACTTTCATATTTTATGTACAGTAAATGATACATATTTGTTGAAATTTCATATTTTATGTACAGTATATAATATATATTTGGTGAAATTTGATATTATAGGTACAGTATATTATTTTGGTGAAATTTGATATTTTCTGTACAGTATATAATATATATTTGGTGAAATTTGATATTATAAGTACAGTATATAATATATATTTGGTGAAATTTGATAATTTATGTACAGTATATAATATATATTTGGTGAAATTTGATATTTTATGCACAGTATATAATATATATTTGGTGTATTCTCATATTTTATGTACAGTATATGGTATAAAGTTGGTGAAATTTGATATATTTTGTACAATATATAATATACATTTGGTGAAATTTGATATTTATATACAGTATATAATATATATTTGGTGTACTTTCAAGTTTTATGTACAGTATATAACATATATTGTGTGTAATTTCATGTTTTATGTACAGTATATAATATGTATTTTGTGTAATTTGATATTATATGTACAGTATGTAAGATATATTTGCTGAAATTTTATATTTTATATAAAGTATATAAAATATATCTTGTGTACTTTCATATTTTATGTACAGTGTATAGTATATATTTGGTGACATTTGATATATTATGTACAGTATATAATATAAATTTGTTGAAATTTGATATTTTATGTACAGTACATAATACATATTTGGTGAAATTTGATATTATAGGTACAGTATATAATATATATTTGGTGAAATTTGATATTTTTCTACAGTATGTAATATATATTTGGTGAAATTTGATATTTTATGTACAGTATATATGTTTGCTGAAATTCGATATTTTATATACAGTATGTAATATATATTTGGTGTACTTTCATATTTTATGTACAGTATAAAATATATACTTGATGTGCTATCATATTTTATGTACTCTAAATAATATATAGTTGTTGAAATTTGATATTTTATGTACAGTATATAATATATATTTGGTGAAATTTGATATTTTATGTACAGTATATAATATATATTTGCTGAAATTCGATATTTTATACAGTATGTAATATATATTTGGTGTACTTTCATATTTTATGTACGGTATAAAATATATACTTGATGTACTTTGATATTTTTTGAACAGTGTATAGAATATATTTGGTGAAATTTGATACTTTATGTACAGTATGTAATGTAAATTTGTTGAAATTTGATATTTTATGTAAAGTATATAAAATATATTTGGTGTACTTTCATATTTTATGTACAGTATAAAATATATACTTGATGTACTTTCATATTTTATGTACAGTAAATAATACATATTTGTTGAAATTTGATATTTTATGTACAGTATATAATAAATATTTGGTGAAATTTGATATTATAAGAACAGTATATAATATATATTTGCTGTACTTTCATATTTTATGTATAATATATAGTATATAGTTGGTTACATTTGATATTTTATGTACAGTACATAATATATATTTGTTGAAATTTGATATTTTATGTACAGTATATAGTATATAATAGGTGAAATTTGATATTTTATGTACAGTGTATAATATATATTTGGCATACTTTCATATTTTATGTACAGTATAAAATATATACTTGATGTACTTTCATATTTTGTGTACAGTAAATAATATATATTTGTTGGAATTTGATATTTTATGTACAGTATGTAATAAATATTTGGTGAAATTTGATATTATAAGTACGGTATATAATATATATTTGCTGTACTTTCATATTTTATGTACAGTATATAGTATATATTTGGTTACATTTGATATTTTATGTTCAGTATGTAATATAAATTTGTTGAAATTTGATGTTTTATTTACAGTATGTAATATATATTTGGTGCACTTTCATATTTTATGTACAATATAAAATATATACTTTATGTACTTTCATATTTTATGTACAGTAAAGAATACATATTTGTTGAAATTCGATATTTTATGTACAGTATATAATATATATTTGGTGAAATTTGATATTTTATATACAGTATATAATATATATTTGGTGTACTTTCATATTTTATGTACAGTATAAAATATATACTTGATGTACTTTCATATTTTATGTACAGTAAATATTACATATTTGTTCAAATTTGATATTTTATGCACAGTATATAATATATATTTGGTGAAATTTGATATTTTTGTACAGTATATAATGTATATTTGGTGAAATTTGATATTATAACTACAGTAGATAATATATATTTGGTGAAATTTGATATTTTATGTACAGTATATAATATATATTTGGTGTACTTTCATATTTTTGTACAGTATAAAATATATACTTGATGTACTTTCATATTTTATGTACAGTTAATAATACATATTTGTTGAAATTTGATATTGTAGGTACAGTATATAATATATATTTGATGAAATTTGATATTTTTGTACAGTATATAATATATATTTGATGATATTTGACATTTTATGCACAGTATATAAAATATATTTTTGGTGAAATTTGATATTTTTGTACAGCATATAATGTATATTTGGTGAAATTTGATATTATAAGTACAGTACATAATATATATTTGGTGAAATTTGATATTTTATGTACAGTATATAATATATATTTGGTGAAATATGACATTTTATGTACAGTATATAATATATATTTGGTGTACTTTCATATTTTATGTACAGTATACAGTAAATATTCGGTTACATTTGATATTTTATGTACAGTATATAATATATTGTTGTAGAAATTTGATATTTTATGTACAGTATATATACCCTACATACAATTATACAGCAGTATAATTGCTGAAATTTGATATTTTATGTACAGCATATAATATATATTTGGTGTACTTTCATATTTTATGTACAGTATAAAATATATACTTGATGTACTTTCATATTTTATGTACAGTTTATAGTACATATTTGGTGACATTTGATATTTTACGTACAGTATATAATATAAATTTGTTGAAAGTTGATATTTCATGTACAGTATATAACATATATTTGGTGAAATTTGATATTTTTGTACAGTATATAATATATATTTGATGATATTTGATATTTTATGCACAGTATATAATATATATTTGGTGAAATTTGATATTTTTGTACAGTATATAATGTATATTTGGTGAAATTTGATATTATAACTACAGTAGATAATATATATTTGGTGAAATTTGATATTTTATGTACAGTATATAATATATATTTGGTGTTCTTTCATATTTTTGTACAGTATAAAATATATACTTGATGTACTTTCATATTTTATGTACAGTAAATAATACATATTTGTTTAAATTTGATATTGTAGGTACAGTATATAATATATATTTGATGAAATTTGATATTTTTGTACAGTATATAATATATATTTGATGATATTTCATATTTTATGCACAGTATATAATATATATTTGGTGAAATTTGATATTTTTGTACAGCATATAATGTAGATTTTGAGAAATTTGATATTATAAGTACCGTACATAATATATATTTGGTGAAATTTGATATTTTATGTACAGTATATAATATATATTTGGTGTACTTTCATATTTTATGTACAGTATAAAATATATACTTGATGTACTTTCATATTTTATGTACAGTAAATAATATATATTTGTTGGAATTTGATATTTTATGTACAGTATATAATAAATATTTGGTGAAATTTGATATTATAGGTACAGTATATAATATATATTGGGTGAAATTTGATATTTTATCTACAGAATATAATATATATTTGGTGAAATTTGATATTTTATGTACAGTATATAATATATATTTGGTGTACTTTCATATTTTATGTACAGTATAAAATATATACTTGATGTACTTTCATATTTTATGTACAGTGTATAGTACATATTTGGTGACATTTGATATTTTACGTACAGTATATAATATAAATTTGTTGAAAGATGATATTTCATGTACAGTATATAACATATATTTGGTGAAATTTGATATTTTTGTAAAGTATATAATATATTTTTGATGATATTTGATATTTTATGCACAGTATATAATATATATTTGGTGAAATTTGATATTTTTGTACAGTATATAATGTATATTTGGTGAAATTTGATATTATAACTACAGTAGATAATATATATTTGGTGAAATTTGATATTTTATGTACAGTATATAATATATATTTGGTGTACTTTCATATTTTTGTACAGTATAAAATATATACTTGATGTACTTTCATATTTTATGTACAGTTAATAATACATATTTGTTGAAATTTGATATTGTAGGTACAGTATCTAATATATATTTGATGAAATTTGATATTTTTGTACAGTATATAATATATATTTGATGATATTTGATAATTTATGCACAGTATATAATATATATTTGGTGAAATTTGATATTTTTGTACAGCATATAATGTATATTTGGTGAAATTTGATATTATAAGTACAGTACATAATATATATTTGGTGAAATTTGATATTTTATGTACAGTATATAATATATATTTGGTGTACTTTCATGTTTTATGTACAGTATAAAATATATACTTGATGTACTTTCATATTTTAAGTACAGTAAATAATATATATTTGTTGGAATTTGATATTTTATGTACAGTATGTAATAAATATTTGGCGAAATTTGATATTATAAGTACAGTTTATAATATATATTTGCTGTACTTTCATATTTTATGTACAGTATATAGTATATATTTGGTTACATTTGATATTTTACTTACAGTATGTAATATAAATTTGTTGAAATTTGATATTTTATGTACAGTATGTAATATTTATTTGGTGTACTTTCATATTTTATGTACAGTATAAAATATATACTTGATGTACTTTCATATTTTATGTACAGTTAATAATACATATTTGTTGAAATTTGATATTTTATGTACAGTATGTAATATATATTTGGTGTACTTTCATATTTTATGTACAGTATAAAATATATACTTGATGTACTTTCATATTTTATGTACAGTAAATAATATATATTTGTTGAAATTTGATATTTTATGTACAGTATGTAATATATATTTGGTGAAATTTGATATTATAAGTACAGTACATAATATATATTAGGTGAAATTTGATATTTTAAGTGCAGTATATAATATATATTTGGCGTACTTTCATATTTTATGTACAGTATAAAATATATACTTGATGTTCTTTCGTATTTTATGTACAGTAAATAATACATATTTGTTGTAATTTGATATTTTTTGTACAGTATATAATATATTTTTGGTGAAATTTGATATTATTGGTACAGTATATAATATATATTTGGTGAAATTTGTTATTTTATGTACAGTATATAATATATATTTGGTGAAATTTGATATTTTATGTACAGTATAAAAGATATATTTGGTGAAATTTGATATTTTATGCACAGTATATAATATATATTTGGTGAAATTTGATATTTTATGTTGAGTATATAGTATATATTTGGTGAAATTTGATATCTTTTGTACACTATATAGTAGATATTTGGTGAAATTTGATATTATATGTAAAGTGTAAAATATATTTTTGTTGAAATTTGATATTTTGTGTACAGTATATAATAGATATTTGGTGAAATTTGGTATTATATGTACAGTATATTATATATTTTTGGTGAAATTTGATATTTTATGTACAGTATATAATAGATGTTTGGTGTACCTTCATATTTTATTTACAGTATATAGAATATATTTGGTGACATTTGATATTTTATGTACAGTATGTAATATAAATTTGTTGAAATTTGATATTTTATGTACAGTATGTAATATATATTTGGTGTACTTTCATATTTTATGTACAGTATAAAATATATACTTGATGTACTTTCATATTTTATGTACAGTAAATAATACATATTTGTTGAAATTTGATATTTTATGTACAGTATATAATATATATTTGGTGAAATTTGATATTATAAGTACAGTATATTTTTTTGGTGAAATTTGATATTTTGTGTAGGGTATATAATATATACTTGGTGAAATATGATATTTTATGTACAGTATATAATATATATTTGTTGAAATTTTATATTTTATATACAGTATATAATATATATTTGGTGTACTTTCATATTTTATGTACACTCTAAAATATATACTTGATGTACTTTCATATTTTTTGTACAGTAAATAATACATATTTGTTGAAATTTGATATTTTATATACAGTATATAAGATATATTTGGTGTACTTTCATATTTTATGTACAGTGTATAGTATACATTTGGTGACATTTGATATTTTATGTACAGTATATAATATAAATTTGTTGAAAGTTGATATGTCATGTACAGTATATAACATATATTTGGTGAAATTTGATATTATAGGTACAGTATATAATATATATTTGGTGAAATTTGATATTTTTGTACAGTATAGAATATATATTTGGTGAAATTTGATATTTTATGCACAGTATATAATATATATTTGGTGAAATTTGATATTTTATATACAGTACGTAATATATATTTGGTGTACTTTCATATTTTATGTACAGTATAAAATATATACTTGATGTACTTTCATATTTTATGTACAGTAAATAATATATATTTGTTGAAATTTGATATTTTATGTACAGTATGTAATATATATTTGGTGAAAATTGATATTATAAGTACAGTACATAATATATATTTGGTGAAATTTGATATTTTAAGTGCAGTATATAATATATATTTGGCGTACTTTCATATTTTATGTACAGTATAAAATATATACTTGATGTTCTTTCGTATTTTATGTACAGTAAATAATACATATTTGTTGAAATTTGATATTTTTTGTACAGTATATAATATATATTTGGTGAAATTTGATATTATTGGTACAGTATATAATATATATTTGGTGAAATTTGTTATTTTATGTACAGTATATAATATATATTTGGTGAAATTTGATATTTTATGTACAGTATAAAAGATATATTTGGTGAAATTTGATATTTTATGTACAGTATATAATATATATTTGGTGAAATTTGATATTTTATGTAGAGTATATAGTATATATTTGGTGAAATTTGATATCTTTTGTACACTATATAGTAGATATTTGGTGAAATTTGATATTATATGTAAAGTGTACAATATATTTTTGTTGAAATTTGATATTTTGTGTACAGTATATAATAGATATTTGGTGAAATTTGGTATTATATGTACAGTATATTATATATATTTGGTGAAATTTGATATTTTATGTACAGTATATAATAGATGTTTGGTGTACCTTCATATTTTATTTACAGTATATAGAATATATTTGGTGACATTTGATATTTTATGTACAGTATGTAATATAAATTTGTTGAAATTTGATATTTAATGTACAGTATATAATATATATTTGGTGAAATTTGATATTATAAGTACAGTATTTTTTTTGGTGAAATTTGATATTTTGTGTAGGGTATATAATATATACTTGGTGAAATATGATATTTTATGTACAGTATATAATATATATTTGTTGAAATTTTATATTTTATATACAGTATATAATATATATTTGGTGTACTTTCATATTTTATGTACACTCCAAAATATATACTTGATGTACTTTCATATTTTTTGTACAGCAAATAATACATATTTGTTGAAAATTGATATTTTATATACAGTATATAAGATTTATTTGGTGTACTTTCATATTTTATGTACAGTGTATAGTATATATTTGGTGACATTTGATATTTTATGTACAGTATATAACATAAATTTGTTGAAAGTTGATATGTCATGTACAGTATATAACATATATTTGGTGAAATTTGATATTATAGGTACAGTATATAATATATATTTGGTGAAATTTGATATTTTTGTACAGTATATAATATATATTTGGTGAAATTTGATATTTTATGCACAGTATATAATATATATTTGGTGAAATTTGATATTTTATATACAGTACGTAATATATATTTGGTGTACTTTCATATTTTATGTACAGTATAAAATATATACTTGATGTGCTTTCATATTTTATGTACAGTAAATAATATATATTTGTTAAAATTTCATATTTTGTGTACAGTATTTAATATATATTTGGTGAAATTTGATATTAGAAGTACAGTACATAATATATATTTGGTGAAATTTGATATTTTATGTACAGTATATAATATATATTTGGTGTACTTTCATATTTTATGTACAGTATAAAATATATACTTGATGTACTTTCATATTTTATGTACAGTAAATAATATATATTTGTTGGAATTTGATATTTTATGTACTGTATATAATAAATATTTGGTGAAATTTGATATTATAAGTACAGTATAATATGTATTTGCTGTACTATCATATTTTATGTACAGTATATAGTATAAGTTTGGTTACATTTGATATTTTATGTACAGTATGTAATATATGTTTGGTGTACTTTCATATTTTATGTACTGTATAAAATATATACTTGATGTACTTTCATATTTTATGTACAGTAAATAATACATATTTGTTGAAATTTGATATTTTATGTACAGTATATAATATATATTTGGTGAAATTTGATATTTTATATACAGTATATAATATATATTTGGTGTACTTTCATATTTTATGTACAGTATAAAATATATACTTGATGTACTTTCATATTTTATGTACAGTAAATAATACATATTTGTTGAAATTTGATATTTTATATACAGTATATAAGATATATTTGGCGTACTTTCATATTTTATGTACAGTGTATAGTATACATTTGGTGACATTTGATATTTTATGTACAGTATATAATATAAATTTTTTGAAAGTTGATATGTCATGTACAGTATATAACATATATTTGGTGAAATTTGATATTATAGGTACAGTATATAATATATATTTGGTGAAATTTGATATTTTTGTACAGTATATAAATATATATTTGGTGAAATTTGATATTTTATGCACATTATATAATATATATTTGGTGAAATTTGATATTTTATATACAGTTTGTTATATATATTTGGTGTACTTTCATATTTTATGTACGGTATAAAATATATACTTGATGTACTTTCATATTTTATGTACAGTAAATAATATATAGTTGTTGAAATTTGATATTTTATGTACAGAATATAATATATATTTGGTGAAATTTGATATTTTATATACAGTATGTAATATATATTTGGTGTACTTTCATATTTTAAGGACGGTATAAAATATGTACTTGATGTACTTTGATATTTTTTGCACAGTGTACAGAATATATTTGGTGAAATTTGATACTTTATGTACAGTATGTAATGTAAATTTGTTGAAATTTGATATTTTATGTACAGTAAATAATATATATTTGGTGTACTTTCATATTTTATGCTCAGTATAAAATATATACTTGATGTACTTTCATATTTTATGTAAAGTGAATAATACATATTTGTTGAAATTTGATATTTTATGTACAGTGTATAATAAATATTTGGTGAAATTTGATATTATAAGAACAGTATATAATATATATTTGCTGTACTTTCATATTTTATGTATAGTATATAGTATATAGTTGGTTTCATTTGATATTTTATGTACAGTACATAATATAAATTTGTTGAAATTTGATATTTTATGTACAGTATATAGTATATAATAGGTGAAATTTGATATTTTATGTACAGTATATAATAAATATTTGGTGAAATTTGATATTATAAGTACGGTATATAATATATATTTGCTGTACTTTCATATTTTATGTACAGTATACAGTATATATTTGGTTACATTTTATATTTTATGTACAGTATGTAATATAAATTTGTTGAAATTTGGTATTTTATGTACAGTATGTAATATATATTTGGTGTACTTTCATATTTTATGTACAGTATAAAATATATACTTGGTGTACTTTCACATTTTATGTACAGTAAATAATACATATTTGTTGAAATTTGATATTTTATGTAGAGTATATAATATATATTTGGTGAAATTTGATATTATAGGTACAGTATATTTTTTTGGTGAAATTTGATATTTTGTGTACAGTATGTAATATATACTTGGTGAAATATGATATTTTATGTACAGTATATAATATATATTTGGTGAAATTTTATATTTTATATACAGTATATAATATATATTTGGTGTACTTTCATATTTTATGTACAGTAAATAATACATATTTGTTGAAATTTGATATTTTATATACAGTATATAAGATATATTTGGTGTACTTTCATATTTTATGTACAGTGTATAGTATATATTTGGTGACATTTGATATTTTATGTACAGTATATAATATAAATTTGTTGAAAGTTGATATGTCATGTACAGTATATAACATATATTTGGTGAAATTTGATATTATAGGTACAGTATATAATATATATTTGGTGAAATTTGATATTTTATGTACAGTATATAATATATATTTGGTGAAATTTGATATTTTATATACAGTATATAATATATATTTGGTTAAATTTGGTATTTTATGTACAGTATATAATATATATTTGGCATACTTTCATATTTTATGTGCAGTATAAAATATATGCTTGATGTACTTTCATATTTTATTTACAGTAATTAATATATATTTGTTGGAATTTGATATTTTATGTACAGTATATAATAAATATTTGGTAAAATTTGATATTATAAGTACAGTATAATATATATTTGCTGTACTTTCATATTTTATGTACAGTATATAGTATATATTTAGTTACATTTGATATTTTATGTTCAGTATGTAATATAAATTTGTTGAAATTTGATATTTTATGTACAGTATGTAATATATACTTGGTGTACTTTCATATTTTATGTACAGTATAAAATATATACTTGATGTACTTTCATATTTTATGTACAGTAAATAATAAATATTTGTTGAAATTCGATATTTTATGTACAGTATATAATATATATTTGGTGAAATTTGATATTTTATATACAGTATATAATATATATTTGGTGTACTTTCATATTTTATGTACAATATAAAATATATACTTGATGTACTTTCATATTTTATGTAGAGTAAATAATACATATTTGTTGAAATTTGATATTTTATATACTGTATATAAGATATATTTGGTGTACTTTCATATTTTCTGTACAGTGTATAGTATATATTTAGTGACATTTGATATTTTATGTACAGTATATAATATAAATTTGTTGAAAGTTGATATGTCATGCACAGTATATAACATATATTTGGTGGAATTTGATATTATAGGTACAGTATATAATATATATCCGGTGAAATTTGATATTTTTGTAAATTATATAATATATATTTGGTGAAATTTGATGTTTTATGCACAGTATATAATATATATTTGGTGAAATTTGATATTTTATATACAGTATGTAATATATATTTGGTGTACTTTCATATTTTATGTACAGTATAAAATATATACTTGATGTACTTTCATATTTTATGTACAGTAAATAATATATATTTGTTGAAATTTGATATTTTATGTACAGTATATATTATATATTTGGTGAAATTTGATATTATAAGTACAGTACATAATATATATTTGGTGAAATTTGATATTTTAAGTGCAGTATATAATATATATTTGGCGTACTTTCATATTTTAGGTACAGTATAAAATATATACTTGATGTTCTTTCGTATTTTATGTACAGTAAATAATACATATTTGTTGTAATTTGATATTTTTTGTACAGTATATAATATATATTTGGTGAAATTTGATATTATTGGTACAGTATATAATATACATTTGGTGAAATTTGTTATTTTCTGTACAGTATATAATATATATTTGGTGAAATTTGATATTTTATGTACAGTATAAAGGATATATTTGGAGAAATTTGATATTTTATGTACAGTATATAATATATATTTGGTGAAATTTGATATTTTATGTAGAGTATGTAGTATATATTTGGTGAAATTTGATATCTTTTGTACACTATATAGTAGATATTTGGTGAAATTTGATATTATATGTAAAGTATATAATATATTTTTGTTGAAATTTGATATTTTGTGTACAGTATATAATAGATATTTGGTGAAATTTGGTATTATATGTACAGTATATTATATATATTTGGTGAAATTTGATATTTTATGTACAGTATATAATAGATGTTTGGTGTACCTTCATATTTTATTTACAGTATATAGAATATATTTGGTGACATTTGATATTTTATGTACAGTATGTAATATAAATTTGCTGAAATTTGATATTTTATGTACAGTATGTAATATATATTTGGTGTACTTTCATATTTTATGTACAGTATAAAATATATACTTGATGTTCTTTCATATTTTATGTACAGTAAATAATACATATTTGTTGAAATTTGATATTTTATGTACAGTATATAATATATATTTTGTGAAATTTGATATTATAGGTACAGTATATCATATAAATTTGTTGAAATTTGATATATTATGTACAGTATATAATATATATTTGGTGAAATTTGATATTATAAGTACAGTATATAATATATATTTGGTGAAATTTGATATTTTTGTGCAGTATATCATATATATTTGGTGAAATTTGGTATTTTATGTGCAGTATATGATATATATTTGGTGAAATTTGATATTTTTTGTGCAGTATATAATAGATGTTTGGTGAAATTTGATATTATATGTACAGTATATAATATATTTTTGGTGAAATTTGCTATTTTGTGTACAGTATATAATATATATTTGGTGAAAGTTTATATTTTATACATAGTATATAGTATATATTTGGTGTACTTTCATGTTTTATGTACAGTATATAATATATATTTTGTGAAATTTGATATTTCATGTACTGTATATAATATATAGTTGGTGAAATTTGGTATTTTCTCTATAGTATATGATATATAATTGGTGTACTTTCATAATTTACTTGCAGTATATAATACATACTTGGTGAACTCTGATATTTTATGTACAGTATATAATATATAGGTGTAGTTTCATATTTTATGTACAGAATATAGTATATAATTGCTGAAATTTGATATTATATGTACAGTATATAATACGTATTTGGTGTAATTTGATATTATATGTACAGTATATAATACATATTTGGTGAAATTTTATATTTTATGTACAGTACATAATATATATTTGGTGTACTTTCATATTTCATGTAGAGCATATAGTATATATTTGGTGAAATTTGATATTTTATGTACAGTATATAATATATATTTGGTGAAATTTGATATTATAAGTACAGTATATAATATATATTTGGTGAAATTTGATATTTTCTGTACAGTATAAAATATATATTTTGTGAAATTTGATATTTCATGTACTGCATATAAGATATAGTTGGTGAAATTTGATATTTTGTGTACAGTTTATAATATATATTTTGTGTACTATCATATTTTATGTACAGTATATAGTATACATTTGGTTACTTTTGATACTTTATGTACAGTATATAATATATATTTGTAGAAATTTGATATTTTATGTACAGTATATAGTATATAATTGCTGCAATTTGATATTTTATGTACAGTATATAATATGTATTTTGTGTAATTTGATATTGTATGCACAGTATATAAGGTATATTTGTTGAAATTTTATATTTTATATACAGTATATATTATATATTTTGTGTAATTTCATATTTTATGTACTGTGTATAGAATATATTTGGTGACATTTGATATTTTATGCACAGTATGTAATACAAATTTGTTGAAATTTGATATTTTATGTACACTATGTAATATATGTTTGGTGTACTTTCATATTTTCTGTACAGTATAAAATATATACTTGATGTACTTTCATATTTTATGTACAGTAAATATTACATATTTGTTGAAATTTGATATTTTATGTACAGTATATAATATATATTTGGTGAAATTTGATATTATAGGTACAGTATATAATATATATTGGGTGAAATTTGATATTTTATCTACAGAATATAATATATATTTGGTGAAATTTGATATTTTATGTACAGTATATAATATATATTTGGTGTACTTTCATATTTTATGTACAGTATACAGTAAATATTCGGTTACATTTGATATTTTATGTACAGTATATAATATATTGTTGTAGAAATTTGATATTTTATGTACAGTATATATACTGTACATACAATTATACAGCAGTATAATTGCTGAAATTTGATATTTTATGTACAGTATATAATATATATTTGGTGTACTTTCATATTTTATGTACAGTATAAAATATATACTTGATGTACTGTCATATTTTATGTACAGTTTATAGTACATATTTCGTGACATTTGATATTTTACGTACAGTATATAATATAAATTTGTTGAAAGTTGATATTTCATGTACAGTATATAACATATATTTGGTGAAATTTGATATTTTTGTACAGTATATAATATATATTTGATGATATTTGATATTTTATGCACAGTATATAATATATATTTGGTGAAATTTGATATTTTTGTACAGTATATAATGTATATTTGGTGAAATTTGATATTATAACTACAGTAGATAATATATATTTGGTGAAATTTGATATTTTATGTACAGTATATAATATATATTTGGTGTACTTTCATATTTTTGTACAGTATAAAATATATACTTGATGTACTTTCATATTTTATGTACAGTTAATAATACATATTTGTTGAAATTTGATATTGTAGGTACAGTATATAATATATATTTGATGAAATTTGATATTTTTGTACAGTATATAATATATATTTGATGATATTTGACATTTTATGCACAGTATATAATATATATTTGGTGAAATTTGATATTTTTGTACAGCATATAATGTATATTTGGTGAAATTTGATATTATAAGTACAGTACATAATATATATTTGGTGAAATTTGATATTTTATGTACAGTATATAATATATATTTGGTGAAATATGACATTTTATGTACAGTATATAATATATATTTGGTGTACTTTCATATTTTATGTACAGTATACAGTAAATATTCGGTTACATTTGATATTTTATGTACAGTATATAATATATTGTTGTAGAAATTTGATATTTTATGTAAAGTATATATACTGTACATACAATTATACAGCAGTATAATTGGTGAAATTTGATATTTTATTTACACTATATAATATATATTTGGTGTACTTTCATATTTTATGTACAGTATAAAATATATACTTGATGTACTTTCATATTTTATGTACAGTTTATAGTACATATTTGGTGACATTTGATATTTTACGTACAGTATATAATATAAATTTGTTGAAAGTTGATATTTCATGTACAGTATATAACATATATTTGGTGAAATTTGATATTTTTGTACAGTATATAATATATATTTGATGATATTTGATATTTTATGCACAGTATATAATATATATTTGGTGAAATTTGATATTTTTGTACAGTATATAATGTATATTTGGTGAAATTTGATATTATAACTACAGTAGATAATATATATTTGGTGAAATTTGATATTTTATGTACAGTATATAATATATATTTGGTGTTCTTTCATATTTTTGTACAGTATAATATATATACTTGATGTACTTTCATATTTTATGTACAGTTAATAATACATATTTGTTGAAATTTGATATTGTAGGTACAGTATCTAATATATATTTGATGAAATTTGATATTTTTGTACAGTATATAATATATATTTGATGATATTTGATATTTTATGCACAGTATATAATATATATTTGGTGAAATTTGATATTTTTGTACAGCATATAATGTATATTTGGTGAAATTTGATATTATAAGTACAGTACATAATATATATTTGGTGAAATTTGATATTTTATGTACAGTATATAATATATATTTGGTGTACTTTCATGTTTTATGTACAGTATAAAATATATACTTGATGTACTTTCATATTTTATGTACAGTAAATAATATATATTTGTTGGAATTTGATATTTTATGTACAGTATATAATAAATATTTGGCGAAATTTGATATTATAAGTACAGTTTATAATATATATTTGCTGTACTTTCATATTTTATGTACAGTATATAGTATATATTTGGTTACATTTGATATTTTACTTACAGTATGTAATATAAATTTGTTGAAATTTGATATTTTATGTACAGTATGTAATATTTATTTGGTGTACTTTCATATTTTATGTACAGTATAAAATATATATTTGATGTACTTTCATATTTTATGTACAGTTAATAATACATATTTGTTGAAATTTGATATTTTATGTACAGTATATAATATATATTTGGTGAAATTTGATATTATAGGTACAGTATATAATATATATTGGGTGAAATTTGATATTTTATCTACAGAATATAATATATATTTGGTGAAATTTGATATTTTATGTACAGTATATAATATATATTTGGTGTGCTTTCATATTTTTGTACAGTATAAAATATATACTTGATGTACTTTCATATTTTATGTACAGTTAATAATACATATTTGTTGAAATTTGATATTGTAGGTACAGTATATAATATATATTTGATGAAATTTGATATTTTTGTACAGTATATAATATATATTTGATGATATTTGATATTTTATGCACAGTATATAATATATATTTGGTGAAATTTGATATTTTTGTACAGCATATAATGTATATTTGGTGAAATTTGATATTATAAGTACAGTACATAATATATATTTGGTGAAATTTGATATTTTATGTACAGTACATAATATATATTTGGTGTACTTTCATATTTTATGTACAGTATAAAATATATACTTGATGTACTTTCATATTTTATGTACAGTAAATAATATATATTTGTTGGAATTTGATATTTTATGTACAGTATATAATAAATATTTGGTGAAATTTGATATTATAAGTACAGTATATAATATATATTTGCTGTACTTTCATATTTTATGTACAGTATACAGTATATATTTTGTTACATTTGATATTTTATGTACAGTATGTAATATATGTTTGGTGTACTTTCATATTTTATATACAGTATAAAATATATACTTGATGTACTTTCATATTTTATGTACAGTAAATAATACATATTTGTTGAAATTTGATATTTTATGTACAGTATATAATATATATTTGGTGAAATTTGATATTTTATATACAGAATATAATATATATTTGGTGTACTTTCATATTTTATGTACAGTATAAAATATATATTGATGTACTTTCATATTTTATGTACAGTAAATAATACATATTTGTTGAAATTTGATATTTTATATACAGTATATAAGATATATTTGGTGTACTTTCATATGTTATGTACAGTGTATAGTATACATTTGGTGACATTTGATATTTCATGTACAGTATATAATATAAATTTTTTGAAAGTTGATATGTCATGTACAGTATATAACATATATTTGGTGAAATTTGATATTTTTGTACAGTATATAAATATATATTTGGTGAAATTTGAAATTTTATGCACAGTATATAATATATATTTGGTGAAATTTGATATTTTATATACAGTATGTAATATATATTTGGTGTACTTTCATATTTTATGTACGGTATAAAATATATACTTGATGTACTTTCATATTTTATGTACAGTAAACAATATATAGTTGTTGAAATTTGATATTTTATGTACAGTATATAATATATATTTGGTGAAATTTAATATTTTATGCACAGTATATAATATATATTTGGTGAAATTTGATATTTTATATACAGTATGTAATATATATTTGGTGTACTTTCATATTTTATGTACGGTATAAAATATATACTTGATGTACTTTCATATTTTATTTCCAGTAAAAAATACATATTTGTTGAAATTTGATATTTTATGTACAGTATATAATAAATATATGGTGAAATTTGATATTATTAGAACAGTATATAATATATATTTGCTGTACTTTCATATTTTATGTATAGTATATAGTATATAGTTGGTTACATTTGATATTTTATGTACAGTACATAATATATATTTGTTGAAATTTGATATATTATGTACAGTATATAGTATATAATAGGTGAAATTTGATATTTTATGTACAGTATATAATAAATATTTGGTGAAATTTGATATTATAAGTACGGTATATAATATATATTTGCTGTACTTTCATATTTTATGTACAGTATATAGTATATATTTGGCTACATTTGATATTTTATGTACAGTATGTAATATAAATTTGTTGAAATTTGATATTTTATGTACAGTATGTAATATATATTTGGTGTACTTTCATATTTCATGTAAAGTATAAAATATATACTTGGTGTACTTTCACATTTTATGTACAGTAAATAATACATATTTGTTGAAATTTGATATTTTATGTAGAGTATATAATATATATTTGGTGAAATTTGATATTATAGGTACAGTATATTTTTTTGGTGAAATTTGATATTTTGTGTACAGTATGTAATATATACTTGGTGAAATATGATATTTTATGTACAGTATATAATGCATATTTGGTGAAATTTTATATTTTATATACAGTATATAATATATATTTGGTGTACTTTCATATTTTATGTACAGTAAATAATACAAATTTGTTGAAATTTGATATTTTATATACAGTATATAAGATATATTTGGTGTACTTTCATATTTTATGTACAGTGTATAGTATATATTTGGTGACATTTGATATTTTATGTACAGTATATAATATAAATTTGTTGAAAGTTGATATGTCATCTACAGGATATAACATATATTTGGTGAAATTTGATATTATAGGTACAGTATATAATATATATTTGGTGAAATTTGATATTTTATGTACAGTATATAATATATATTTGGTGAGATTTGATATTATAAGTACAGTATATAATATATATTTGGTGAAATTTGATATTTTATGTACAGTATAAAATATATATTTTGTGAAATTTGATATTTCATGTACTGCATATAAGATATAGTTCGTGAAATTTGATATTTTGTGTACAGTTTATAATATATATTTTGTGTACTATCATATTTTATGTACAGTATATAGTATATATTTGGTTACTTTTGATACTTTATGTACAGTATATAATATATATTTGTAGAAATTTGATATTTTATGTACAGTATAAAGTATATAATTGCTGCAATTTGATATTTTATGTACAGTATATAATATGTATTTTGTGTAATTTGATATTATATGCACAGTACATAAGTTATATTTGGTGAAATTTTATATTTTATATACAGTATATATTATATATTTTGTGTACTTTCATATTTTATGTACTGTGTATAGAATATATTTGGTGACATTTGATATTTTATGTACAGTATGTAATATAAATTTGTTGAAATTTGATATTTTATGTACAGTATATAATATATATTGGGTGTACTTTCATATTTTCTGTACAGTATAAAATATATACTTGATGTACTTTCATATTTTATGTACAGTAAATATTACATACTTGTTGAAATTTGATATTTTATATACAGTATATAATATATATTTGGTGAAATTTGATATTATTGGTACAGTATATAATATATATTTGGTGAAATTTGATATTTCATGTACAGAATATAATATATATTTGGTGAAATTTGATATTTTATGTACAGTATATAATATATATTTGTTGAAATTTGATATTTTATGTACAGTATATAATACATATTTGGTGAAATTTGATATTATAGGTACAGTATATAATATATATTTGGTGAAATTTGATATTTTTCTACAGTATGTAATATATATTTGGTGAAATGTGATATTTTATGTACAGTGTACAATATATGTTTGCTGAAATTCGATATTTTATATACAGTATGTAATATATATTTGGTGTACTTTCATATTTTATGTACAGTATAAAATATATACTTGATGTACTTTCATATTTTATGAACAGTAAATAATACATATTTGTTGAAATTTGATATTTTATGTACAGTATATAATTTATATTTGGTGAAATTTGATATTATTGGTACAGTATATAATATATATTTGGTGAAATTTGTTATTTTATGTACAGTATTTAATATATATTTGGTGAAATTTGATATTTTATCTACAGTATAAAAGATATATTTGGTGAAATTTGATATTTTATGTACAGTATATAATACATATTTGGTGAAATTTGATATTTTATGTAGAGTATATAGTATATATTTGGTGAAATTTGATATCTTTTGTACACTATATAGTAGATATTTGGTGAAATTTGATATTATATGTAAAGTATATAATATATTTTTGTTGAAATTTGATATTTTGTGTACAGTATATAATAGATATTTGGTGAAATTTGGTATTATATGTACAGTATATTATATATTTTTGGTGAAATTTGATATTTTATGTACAGTATATAATATAGGTTTGGTGTACCTTCATATTTTATTTACAGTATATAGAATATATTTGGTGACATTTGATATTTTATGTACAGTATGTAATATAAATTTGGTGTACTTTCATATTTTATGTACAGTGCATAGTATATATTTGATGGCATTTGATATTTTATGTATAGTGTGTAATATAAATTTGTGGAAATTTGATATTTTATGTACAGTATGTAATATATATTTGGTATACTTTCATATTTTATGTAGAGTATAAAATATATACTTGATGTACTTTCATATTTTATGTACAGTAAATAATTCATATTTGTTGAAATTTGATAGTTTATGTACGGTATATAATATATATTTGGTGAAATTTGATATTATAGGTACAGTATATCATATAAATTTGTTGAAATTTGATATATTAGGTACAGTATAGAATATATATTTGGTAAAATTTGATATTATGGGTACAGTATATAATATATATTTGGTGAAATTTGATATTTTCGTGCAGTATATCATATATATTTGGTGAAATTTGATATTTTATGTACAGTATATGATATATATTTGGTGAAATTTGATATTTTTTGTACAGTATGTAATAGATGTTAGGTGAAATTTGATATTATATGTACAGTACATAATATATATTTGGTGAAATTTGATATTTTATGTACAGTATATAATATATATTTGGTGTACTTTCATATTTTATGTACAGTAAATAATACAAATTTGTTGAAATTTGATATTTTATATACAGTATATAAGATATATTTGGTGTACTTTCATATTTTATGTACAGTGTATAGTATATATTTGGTGACATTTGATATTTTATGTACAGTATATAATATAAATTTGTTGAAAGTTGATATGTCATCTACAGGATATAACATATATTTGGTGAAATTTGATATTATAGGTACAGTATATAATATATATTTGGTGAAATTTGATATTTTATGTACAGTATATAATATATATTTGGTGAGATTTGATATTATAAGTACAGTATATAATATATATTTTGTGAAATTTGATATTTTATGTACAGTATAAAATATATATTTTGTGAAATTTGATATTTCTTGTACTGCATATAAGATATAGTTGGTGAAATTTGATATTTTGTGTACAGTTTATAATATATATTTTGTGTACTATCAAATTTTATGTACAGTATATAGTATATATTTGGTTACTTTTGATACTTTATGTACAGTATATAATATATATTTGTAGAAATTTGATATTTTATGTACAGTATAAAGTATATAATTGCTGCAATTTGATATTTTATGTACAGTATATTATATGTATTTTGTGTAATTTGATATTATATGCACAGTACATAAGTTATATTTGGTGAAATTTTATATTTTATATACAGTATATATTATATATTTTGTGTACTTTCATATTTTATGTACTGTGTATAGAATATATTTGGTGACATTTGATATTTTATGTACAGTATGTAATATAAATTTGTTGAAATTTGATATTTTATGTACAGTATATAATATATATTGGGTGTACTTTCATATTTTCTGTACAGTATAAAATATATACTTGATGTACTTTCATATTTTATGTACAGTAAATATTACATACTTGTTGAAATTTGATATTTTATATACAGTATATAATATATATTTGGTGAAATTTGATATTATTGGTACAGTATATAATATATATTTGGTGAAATTTGATATTTCATGTACAGAATATAATATATATTTGGTGAAATTTGATATTTTATGTACAGTATATAATATATATTTGTTGAAATTTGATATTTTATGTACAGTATATAATACATATTTGGTGAAATTTGATATTATAGGTACAGTATATAATATATATTTGGTGAAATTTGATATTTTTCTACAGTATGTAATATATATTTGGTGAAATGTGATATTTTATGTACAGTGTACAATATATGTTTGCTGAAATTCGATATTTTATATACAGTATGTAATATATATTTGGTGTACTTTCATATTTTATGTACAGTATAAAATATATACTTGATGTACTTTCATATTTTATGAACAGTAAATAATACATATTTGTTGAAATTTGATATTTTATGTACAGTATATAATTTATATTTGGTGAAATTTGATATTATTGGTACAGTATATAATATATATTTGGTGAAATTTGTTATTTTATGTACAGTATTTAATATATATTTGGTGAAATTTGATATTTTATCTACAGTATAAAAGATATATTTGGTGAAATTTGATATTTTATGTACAGTATATAATACATATTTGGTGAAATTTGATATTTTATGTAGAGTATATAGTATATATTTGGTGAAATTTGATATCTTTTGTACACTATATAGTAGATATTTGGTGAAATTTGATATTATATGTAAAGTATATAATATATTTTTGTTGAAATTTGATATTTTGTGTACAGTATATAATAGATATTTGGTGAAATTTGGTATTATATGTACAGTATATTATATATTTTTGGTGAAATTTGATATTTTATGTACAGTATATAATATAGGTTTGGTGTACCTTCATATTTTATTTACAGTATATAGAATATATTTGGTGACATTTGATATTTTATGTACAGTATGTAATATAAATTTGGTGTACTTTCATATTTTATGTACAGTGCATAGTATATATTTGATGGCATTTGATATTTTATGTATAGTGTGTAATATAAATTTGTGGAAATTTGATATTTTATGTACAGTATGTAATATATATTTGGTATACTTTCATATTTTATGTAGAGTATAAAATATATACTTGATGTACTTTCATATTTTATGTACAGTAAATAATTCATATTTGTTGAAATTTGATATTTTATGTACGGTATATAATATATATTTGGTGAAATTTGATATTATAGGTACAGTATATCATATAAATTTGTTGAAATTTGATATATTAGGTACAGTATAGAATATATATTTGGTAAAATTTGATATTATGGGTACAGTATATAATATATATTTGGTGAAATTTGATATTTTCGTGCAGTATATCATATATATTTGGTGAAATTTGATATTTTATGTACAGTATATGATATATATTTGGTGAAATTTGATATTTTTTGTACAGTATGTAATAGATGTTAGGTGAAATTTGATATTATATGTACAGTACATAATATATATTTGGTGAAATTTGATATTTTATGTACAGTATATAATATATATTTGGTGTACTTTCATATTTTATCTACAGTATAAAATATATACTTGATGTACTTTCATATTTTATGTACAGTAAATAATATATATTTGTTGGAATTTGATATTTTATGTACAGTATATAATAAATATTTGGTGAAATTTGATATTATAAGTACAGTATAATATATATTTGCTGTACTTTCATATTTTATGTACAGTATATAGTATATATTTGGTTACATTTGATATTTTATGTACAGTATGTAATATATGTTTGGTGTACTTTCATATTTTATGTACAGTATAAAATATATACTTGATGTACTTTCATATTTTATGTACAGTAAATAATACATATTTGTTGAAATTTGATATTTTATGTACAGTATATAATATATATTTGGTGTAATTTGATATTTTATATACAGAATATAATATATATTTGGTGTACTTTCATATTTTATGTACAGTATAAAATATATACTTGATGTACTTTCATATTTTATGTACAGTAAATAATACATATTTGTTGAAATTTGATATTTTATATACAGTATATAAGATATATTTGGTGTACTTTCATATTTTATGTACAGTGTATAGTATACATTTGGTGACATTTGATATTTCATGTACAGTATATAATATAAATTTTTTGAAAGTTGATATGTCATGTACAGTATATAACATATATTTGGTGAAATTTGATATTATAGGTACAGTATATAATATATATTTGGGGAAATTTGATATTTTTGTACAGTATATAAATATATATTTGGTGAATTTTGATATTTTATGCACAGTATATAATATATATTTGGTGAAATTTGATATTTTATATACAGTATGTAATATATATTTGGTGTACTTTCATATTTTATGTACGGTATAAAATATATACTTGATGTACTTTCATATTTTATGTACAGTAAATAATATATAGTTGTTGAAATTTGATATTTTATGTACAGTATATAATATATATTTGGTGAAATTTGATATTTTATGCACAGTATATAATATATATTTGGTGAAATTTGATATTTTATATACAGTATGTAATATATATTTGGTGTACTTTCATATTTTATGTACAGTAAATAATACATATTTGTTGAAATTTGATATTTTATATACAGTATATAAGATATATTTGGTGTACTTTCATATTTTATGTACAGTGTATAGTATACATTTGGTGACATTTGATATTTTATGTACAGTACATAATATAAATTTTTTGAAAGTTGATATGTCATGTACAGTATATAACATATATTTGGTGAAATTTGATATTATAGGTACAGTATATAATATATGTTTGGTGAAATTTGATATTTTTTTTACAGTATATAAATATATATTTGGTGAAATTTGATATTTTATGCACAGTATATAATATATATTTGGTGAAATTTGATATTTTATATACAGTATGTAATATATATTTGGTGTACTTTCATATTTTATGTACGGTATAAAATATATACTTGATGTACTTTCATATTTTATGTACAGTAAATAATATATAGTTGTTGAAATTTGATATTTTATCTACAGTATATAATATATATTTGGTGAAATTATATATTTTATTCAGTATGTAATATATATTTGGTGTACTTTAATATTTTAAGGACGGTATAAAATATGTACTTGATGTACTTTGATATTTTTTGCACAGTGTATAGAATATATTTGGTGAAATTTGATACTTTATGAACAGTATGTAATGTAAATTTGTTGAAATTTGATATTTTATGTACAGTAAATAATATATATTTGGTGTACTTTCATATTGTATGCTCAGTATAAAATATATACTTGATGTACTTTCATATTTTATGTAAAGTGAATAATACATATTTGTTGAAATTTGATATTTTATGTACAGTATATAATAAATATTTGGTGAAATTTGATATTATAAGAACAGTATATAATATATATTTGCTGAACTTTCATATTTTATGTATAGTATATAGTATATAGTTGGTTACATTTGATATTTTATGTACAGTACATAATATAAATTTGTTGAAATTTGATATTTTATGTACAGTATATAGTATATAATAGGTGAAATTTGATATTTTATGTACAGTATATAATAAACATTTGGTGAAATTTGATATTATAAGTACGGTATATAATATATATTTGCTGTACTTTCATATTTCATGTACAGTATACAGTATATATTTGGTTACGTTTGATATTTTATGAACAGTATGTAATATAAATTTGTTGAAATTTGATATTTTATGTACAGTATGTAATATATATTTGGTGTACTTTCATATTTTATGTACAGTATAAAATATATACTTGGTGTACTTTCACATTTTATGTACAGTAAATAATACATATTTGTTGAAATTTGATATTTTATGTAGAGTATATAATATATATTTGGTGAAATTTGATATTATGGGTGCAGTATATTTTTTTGGTGAAATTTGATATTTTGTGTACAGTATGTAATATATACTTGGTGAAATATGATATTTTATGTACAGTATATAATATATATTTGGTGAAATTTTATATTTTATATACAGTATATAATATATATTTGGTGTACTTTCATATTTTATGTACAGTAAATAATACATATTTGTTGAAATTTGATATTTTATATACAGTATATAAGATATATTTGGTGTACTTTCATATTTTATGTACAGTATATAGTATATATTTGGTTACTTTTGATACTTTATGTACAGTATATAACATATATTTGTAGAAATTTGATATTTTATGCACAGTATATAGTATATAATTGCTGCAATTTGATATTTTATGTACATTATATAATAAGTATTTTGTGTAATTTGATATTATATGCACAGTGTATAAGATATAATGATGAAATTTTATTTTTTATATACAGTATATTTTATATTTTGTGTACTTTCATATTTTATGTACTGTGTATAGAATATATTTGGTGACATTTGATATTTTATGTACAGTATGTAATATAAATTTGTTGAAATTTGATATTTTATGTACACTATGTAATATATATTTGGTGTACTTTCATATTTTATGTACAGTATAAAATATATACTTGATGTACTTTCATATTTCATGTACAGTAAATATTACATATTTGTTGAAATTTGATATTTTATGTACAGTATATAATATATATTTTGTGAAATTTGATATTATAGGTACAGTATATCATATAAATTTGTTGAAATTTGATATATTATGTACAGTATATAATATATATTTGGTGAAATTTGATATTATAAGTACAGTATATAATATATATTTGGTGAAATTTGATATTTTTGTGCAGTATATCATATATATTTGTTGAAATTTGGTATTTTATGTACAGTATATGATATATATTTGGTGAAATTTGATATGTTTTGTGCAGTATATAATAGATGTTTGGTGAAATTTGATATTATATGTACAGTATATAATATATTTTTGGTGAAATTTGCTATTTTGTGTACAGTATATAATATATATTTGGTGAAAGTTTATATTTTATACATAGTATATAGTATATATTTGGTGTACTTTCATGTTTTATGTACAGTATATAATATATATTTTGTGAAATTTGATATTTCATGTACTGTATATAAGATATAGTTGGTGAAATTTGGTATTTTCTCTATAGTATATGATATATAATTGGTGTACTTTCATAATTTACTTGCAGTATATAATACATACTTGGTGAACTCTGATATTTTATGTACAGTATATAATATATAGCTGTAGTTTCATATTTTATGTACAGAATATAGTATATAATTGCTTAAATTTGATATTATATGTACAGTATATAATAAGTATTTGGTGTAATTTGATATTATATGTACAGTATATAATATATATTTGGTGAAATTTTATATTTTATGTACAGTACATAATATATATTTGGTGTACTTTCATATTTCATGTAGAGCATATAGTATATATTTGGTGAAATTTGATATTTTATGTACAGTATATAATATATATTTGGTGAAATTTGATATTATAAGAACAGTATATAATATATATTTGGTGAAATTTGATATTTTCTGTACAGTATAAAATATATATTTGGTGAAAGTTTATATTTTATACACTGTATATAGTATATATTTGGTGTACTTTCATATTTTATGTACAGTATATAATATATATTTTGTGAAATTTGATATTTCATGTACTGTATATAAGATACAGTTGGTGAAATTTGATATTTTCTGTATAGTATATGATATATAATTGGTGTACTTTCATAATTTACTTGCAGTATATAATACATACTTGGTGAACTTTGATATTTTATGTACAGTATATAATATATAGGTGTAGTTTCATATTTTATGTACAGAATATAGTATATAATTGCTGAAATTTGGTATTATATGTACAGTATATAATATATATTTGGTGTAATTTGATATTATATGTTCAGTATATAATATATATTTGGTGAAATTTTATATTTTATGTACAGTACATAATATATATTTGGTGTACTTTCAAATTTCATGTAGAGCATATAGTATATATTTGGTGAAATTTGACATTTTATGTACAGTATATAATATATATTTGGTGAAATTTGATATTATAAGTACAGTATATAATATATATTTGGTGAAATTTGATTTTTTATGTACAGTATAAAATATGTATTTTGTGAAATTTGATATTTCATGTACTGCATGTAAGATATAGTTGTTGAAATTTGATATTTTGTGTACAGTTTATAATATATATTTTGTGTACTATCATATTTTATGTACAGTATATAGTATATATTTGGTTACTTTTGATACTTTATGTACAGTATATAACATATATTTGTAGAAATTTGATATTTTATGCACAGTATATAGTATATAATTGCTGCAATTTGATATTTTATGTACAGTATATAATAAGTATTTTGTGTAATTTGATATTATATGCACAGTGTATAAGATATATTTGATGAAATTTTATTTTTTATATACAGTATATTTTATATTTTGTGTACTTTCATATTTTATGTACTGTGTATAGAATATATTTGGTGACATTTGATATTTTATGTACAGTATGTAATATAAATTTGTTGAAATTTGATATTTTATGTACACTATGTAATATATATTTGGTGAAATTTGATATTATTGGTACAGTATATAATATATATTTGGTGAAATTTGATATTTCATGTACAGAATATAATATATATTTGGTGAAATTTGATATTTTGTGTACAGTATATAATATATATTTGGTGAAATATGACATTTTATGTACAGTATATAATATATATTTGGTGTAATTTCATATTTTATGTACAGTATACAGTATATATTTGTTTAAATTTGATACTTTATGTACAGTATATAATATATAGTTGTTGAAATTTGATATTTTATGTACAGTATATAGTATATAAATGCTGAAATTTGATATTTTATGTACAGTATATAATATGTATTTTGTGTAATTTGATATTATATGTGCAGTATGTAATATATATTTTGTGAAATTTTATATTTTATGTACAGTATATAATATATATTTGGTGTACTTTCTTATTTTATGTACAGTGTATAGTATATATTTGATGACATTTGATATTTTATGTACAGTATGTAATATAAATTTGTTGAAATTTGATATTTTATGTACAGTATGTAATATATATTTGGTATACTTTCATATTTTATGTAGAGTATAAAATATATACTTGATGTACTTTCATATTTTATGTACAGTAAATAATACATATTTGTTGAAATTTAATATTTTATGTACAGTATATAATATATATTTGGTGAAATTTGATATTATAGGTACAGTATATCATATAAATTTGTTGAAATTTGATATATTAGGTACAGTATAGAATATATATTTGGTGAAATTTGATATTATGGGTACAGTATATAATATATATTTCGTGAAATTTGATATTTTTGTGCAGTATATCATATATATTTGGTGAAATTTGATATTTTATGTACAGTAGATGATACATATTTGGTGAAATTTGATATTTTTTGTACAGTATATGATAGATGTTTGGTGAAATTTGATATTATATGTACAGTATATGATACATTTTTGGTGAAATTTGATATTTTGTGTACAGTATATAATATATATTTGGTGAAAGTTTATATTTTATACACAGTATATAGTATATATTTGGTGTACTTTCATGTTTTATGTACAGTATAAAATATATATTTTGTGAAATTTGATATTTCATGTACTGTATATAAGATATAGGTGGTGAAATTTGATATTTTCTGTATAGTATATGATATATAATTGATGTACTTTCATAATTTACTTGCAGTATATAATACATACTTGGTGAACTTTGATAATTTATGTACAGTATATTATATATAGGTGTAGTTTCATATTTTATGTACAGAATATAGTATATAATTGCTGAAATTTGATATTATATGTACAGTATATAATATGTATTTGGTGTAATTTGATATTATATGTACAGTATATTATATATATTTGGTAAAATTTTATATTTTATATACAGTAATTAATATATATTTGGTGTACTTTCAAGTTTTATCTACAGTATATAACATATATTGGCTGTAATTTCATATTTTAAGTACAGTATATAATACGTATTTTGTGTAATTTGATATTATATGTACAGTATGTAAGATATATTTGCTGAAATTTTATATTTTATATACAGTACATAATATATATTTGGTGTACTTTCATATTTTATGTACAGTGTATAGTATATATTTGGTGACATTTGATATTTTATGTACAGTATATAATATAAATTTGTTGAAATTTGATATTTTATGTACAGTATATAATACATACTTGGTGAAATTTGATATTATAGGAACTGTATATAATATATATTTGGTGAAATTTGATATTTTTCTACAGTATGTAATATACATTTGGTGAAATTTGATATTGTATGTACAGTATATAATATGTTTGCTGAAATTCCATATTTTATATACAGTATGCAATATATATTTGGTGTACTATCATACTTTATGTACAGTATAAAATATATACTTGGTGTACTTTCATATTTTATGCACAGTAAATAATATATAGTTGTTGAAATTTGATATTTTATGCACAGTATATAATATATATTTGGTGAAATTTGATATTATAAGTACAGTATATAACATATATTTGCTGTGCATTCATATTTTATGTAGAGTATATAGCATATATTTGGTTACATTTATTATTTTATGTACAGTATATAATATATATTTGTTGAAATTTGATATTTTTTGTACAGTATATAATATATATTTGCTGAAATTCGATATTTTATACACAGTATGTAATATATATTTGGTGTACTTTCATATTTTATGTACAGTATAAAATATATACTTGATGTACTTTGATATTTTTTGCACAGTGTATAGAATATATTTGGTGAAATTTGATATTTTTGTACAGTATGTAAAGTAAATTTGTTGAAATTTGATATTTTATGTACAGTATGTAATATATATTTGGTGTACTTTCTTATTTTATGTACAGTATAAAATATATACTTGATGTAGTTTCATATTTTGTGTACAGTAAATAATACATATTTGTTGAAATTTGATATTTTCTGTACAGTATATAATAAATATTTGGTGAAATTTGATATTATAAGTACAGTATATAATATATATTTGCTGTACTTTCATATTTTATGTACAGTATATAGTATATAGTTAGTTACATTTGATATTTTATGTACAGTATGTAATATAAATTTGTTGAAATTTGATATTTTATGTACAGTATGTAATATACATTTGGTGTACTTTCATATTTTATGTACAGTAAATAATACATATTTGTTGAAATTTGATATTTTCTGTACAGTATATAATATATATTTGGTGAAATTTGATATTATAAGTACAGTATATAATATATATTTGTTGTTATTTGATATTTTATGTACAGTATATAATATATATTTGGTGAAATTTGATATTTTATGCACAGTATATAATATAAATTTGGTGTACTTTCAAGTTTTATGTACAGTATATAACATATATTGGGTGTAATTTCATATTTTATGTACAGTACATAATATGTATTTTGTGTAATTTGATATATGTACAGTATGTAAGATATATTTGCTGAAATTTTATATTTTATATACAGTATATAATATATATTTGGTGTACTTTCATATTTTATGTACAGTGTATAGTATATATTTGGTGACATTGGATATTTTATGTACAGTATATAATATAAATTTGTTGAAATTTGATATTTTATGTACAGTTTATAATACATATTTGTTGAAATTTGATATTATAGGTACAGTATATAATATATATTTGGTGAAATTTGATATTTTTCTACAGTATGTAATATATATTTGGTGAAATTTGATATTTTTTGTACAGTATGTAATATATGTTTGCTGAAATTCGATATTTTATATACAGTATGTAATATATATTTCGTGTACTTTCATATTTTATGTACAGTATAAAATATATACTTGATGTACATTCATATTTTATGTACAGTAAATAATATATAGTTGTTGAAATTTGATATTTTATGCCCAGTATATAATATATATTTGGTGAAATTTGATATTATAAGTACAGTATATAACATATATTTGCTGTGCCTTCATCTTTTATGTAGAGTATATAGCATATATTTGGTTACATTTATTATTTTATGTACAGTGTATAATATATATTTGTTGAAATTTGATATTTTTTGTACAGTATATAATATATATTTGCTGAAATTCGATATTTTATACACAGTATGTACTATATATTTGGTGTACTTTCATATTTTATGTACAGTATAAAATATATACTTGATGTACTTTGATATTTTTTGCACAGTGTATAGAATATATTTGGTGAAATTTGATATTTTTGTACAGTATGTAATGTAAATTTGTTGAAATTTGATATTTTATGTACAGTATGTAATATATATTTGGTGTACTTTCTTATTTTATGTACAGTATAAAATATATTCTTGATGTAGTTTCATATTTTGTGTACAGTAAATAATACATATTTGTTGAAATTTGATATTTTCTGTACAGTATATAATAAATATTTGGTGAAATTTGATATTATAAGTACAGTATATAATATATATTTGCTGTTCTTTCATATTTTATGTACAGTATATAGTATATAGTTAGTTATATTTGATATTTTATGTACAGTATGTAATATAAATTTGTTGAAATTTGATATTTTATGTACAGTATGTAATATATATTTGGTGTACTTTCATATTTTATGTACAGTAAATAATACATATTTGTTGAAATTTGATATTTTATGTACAGTATATAACATATATTTGGTGAAATTTGATATTATCAGTACAGTATATAATATATATTTGTTGAAATTTGATATTTTATGTACAGTATATAATATATATTTGGTGAAATTTGATATTTTATGCACAGTATATAATATAAATTTGGTGTAATTTCAAGTTTTATGTACAGTATATAACATATATTGGGTGTAATTTCATATTTTATGTACAGTACATAATATGTATTTTGTGTAATTTGATATATGTACAGTATGTAAGATATATTTGCTGAAATTTTATATTTTATATACAGTATATAATATATATTTGTTGTAGTTTCATATTTTATGTACAGTGTATTGTATGTATTTGGTGACATTGGATATTTTATGTACAGTATATAATATAAATTTGTTGAAATTTGATATTTTATGTACAGTATATAATACATATTTGTTGAAATTTGATATTATACGTACAGTATATAATATATATTTGGTGAAATTTGATATTTTTCTACAGTTTGTAATATATATTTGGTGAAATTTGATATTTTTTGTACAGTATGTAATATATGTTTGCTGAAATTCGATATTTTATATACAGTATGTAATATATATTTGGTGTACTTTCATATTTTATGTACAGTATAAAATATATACTTGATGTACATTCATATTTTATGTACAGTAAATAATATATAGTTGTTGAAATTTTATATTTTATGTACAGTATATAATAAATATTTGGTGAAATTTGATATTATAAGTACAGTATATAATATATATTTGCTATACTTTCGTATTTTATGTACAGTATATAGTATATAGTTCGTTACATTTGATATTTTGTACACTATATAATATATACTTGGTGAAATATGATATTTTATGTACAGTATAAAATATATGCTTGTACTTTCATATTTTATGTACAGTAAATAATACATATTTGTTGAAATTTTATATTTTATGTACAGTATATAATATATATTTGGTGGACTTTCATATTTTATGTACAGTATATAGTATATATTTGGTGACCTTTGATATTTTATGTACAGTGTATAATATATATTTGGTGAAATTTTATATGTTATGTACAGTATATAATACATATTTGGTGTACTTTCATATTTTATGAACAGTATATAGTATATATTTGGTGACATTTGATATTTTATATACAATATATAATATATATTTCTTGTAATTTGATATTTTATGTACAGTATATAATATATATTTGGTGAAATTTTATATTTTATGTACAGTATATAAGATATATTTGGTGTACTTTCATATTTTATGTACAGTATATAGTATATATTTGGTGACATTTGATATTTTATGTACAGTAAATAAGATATGTTTCCTGAAATTTGATATTTTATGTACAGTATATACTATACATTTGGTGAAATTTTATATTTTATGTACAGTATATAAGATATATTTGGTGTACTATCATATTTTATGTACAGTATATAATATATATTTGGTGAAATTTCATATTTTATATGCCGTATATAATATATATTTGGTGTACTTTCATATTTTATGTACAGTATATAGTATATATTTGGTGACATTTGATATTTTATGTACAGTGTATAATATATATTTGGTGAAATTTTATATTTTATGTACAGTATATAATATATATTTGGTGTACTTTCATATTTTATGTACAGTATATAGTGTATATTTGGTGACATTTGATATTTTATATACAATAAATAAGATATGTTTCTTGAAATTTGATATTTTATGTACAGTATATACTATATATTTGGTGAAATTTGACATTATAGGTACAGTATATAATATATGTTTGGTGAAATTTGATATTTTATATACAGTATATAATATATATTTGGTGAAATTTGATATTTTATGTACAGTATATAATATATATTTTTTGAAATTTCATATTTTATGTACAGTATATAATATATATTTGGTGGACTTTCATATTTTATGTACAGTATATAGTATATATTCGGTGACCTTTGATATTTTATGTACAGTGTATAATATATATTTGGTGAAATTTTATATTTTATGTACAGTATATAATACATATTTGGTGTACTTTCATATTTTATGTACAGTATATAGTATATATTTGGTGACATTTGATATTTTATATACAATATATAATATATATTTGTTGAAATTTGATATTTTATGTACAGTATATAATATATATTTGGTGAAATTTTATATTTTATGTACAGTATATAAGATATATTTGGTGTACTTTCATATTTTATGTACAGTATATAGTATATATTTGGTGACATTTGATATTTTATGTACAGTAAATAAGATATGTTTCCTGAAATTTGATATTTTATGTACAGTATATACTATATATTTGGTGAAATTTTATATTTTATGTACAGTATATAAGATATACTTGGTGTACTTTCATATTTTATGTAGAGTATATAGTATATATTTGGTGACATTTGATATTTTATGTACAGTATATAATATATATTTGTTGAAATTTGATATTTTATTTATAGTATATAATATATATTTGGTGAAATTTCATATTTTATATACCGTATATAATATATATTTGGTGTACTTTCATATTTTATGTACAGTATATAGTATATATTTGGTGACATTTGATATTTTATGTTCAGTATATAATATATATTTTTTGAAATTTTATATTATATGTACAGTATATAATATATATATGGTGTACTTTCATATTTTGTGTACAGTATATAGTATATATTTGGTGACTTGACATTTTATATACAGTATATAATATATACTTGTTGAAATTTGATATCTTATGTACAGTATATAATATATATTTTTTGAAATTTTATATTTTATGTACAGTATATAATATATATTTGGTGTACTTTCATATTTTATATACAGTATATAGTATATATTTGGTGACATTTGATATTTTACGTACAGTGTATAATATATATTTGGTGAAATTTTATATTTTATGTACAGTATATAATATATATTTGGTGTACTTTCATATTTTATGTACAGTATATAGTGTATATTTGGTGACATTTGATATTTTATATACAATAAATAAGATATGTTTCTTGAAATTTGATATATTATGTACAGTATATACTATATATTTGGTGAAATTTGACATTATAGGTACAGTATATAATATATGTTTGGTGAAATTTGATATTTTATATACAGTATATAATATATATTTGGTGAAATTTGATATTTTATGTACAGTATATAATATATATTTTTTGAAATTTTATATTTTATGTACAGTATATAATATATATTTGGTGGACTTTCATATTTTATGTACAGTATATAGTATATATTTGGTGACCTTTGATATTTTATGTACAGTTTATAATATATATTTGGTGAAATTTTATATTTTATGTACAGTATATAATACATATTTGGTGTACTTTCACATTTTCTGTACAGTATATAGTATATATTTGGTGACATTTGATATTTTATATACAATATATAATATATATTTGTTGAAATTTGATATTTTATGTACAGTATTTAATATATATTTGGTGAAATTTTATATTTTATGTACAGTATATAAGATATATTTGGTGTACTTTCATATTTTATGTACAGTATATAGTATATATTTGGTGACATTTGTTATTTTATGTACAATAAATAAGATATGTTTCCTGAAATTTGATATTTTATGTACAGTATATACTATATATTTGGTGAAATTTTATATTTTATGTACAGTATATAAGATATTTTTGGTGTACTTTCATATTTTATGTACAGTATATAGTATATATTTGGTGACATTTGATATTTTATGTACAGTATATAATATAAATTTGTTGAAATTTGATATTTTATTTATTGTATATAATATATATTTGGTGAAATTTCATATTTTATATACCATATATAATATATATTTGGAGTACTTTCATATTTTATGTACAGTATATAGTATATATTTGGTGACATTTGATATTTTATGTACAGTATATAATATATATTTTTTGAAATTTTCTATTTTATGTACAGTATATAATATATATTTGGTGTACTTTCATATTTTGTGTACAGTATATAGTATATATTTGGTGACTTGACATTTTATATACAGTATATAATATATACTTGTTGAAATTTGATATCTTATGTACAGTATATAATATATATTTTTTGAAATTTTATATTTTATGTACAGTATATAATATATATTTGGTGTACTTTCATATTTTATGTACAGTATATAGTATATATTTGGTGACATTTGATATTTTATGTACAGTGTATAATATATATTTGGTGAAATTTTATATTTTATGTACAGTATATAATATATATTTGGTGTACTTTCATATTTTATGTACAGTATATAGTGTATATTTGGTGACATTTGATATTTTATATACAATAAATAAGATATGTTTCTTGAAATTTGATATTTTATGTACAGTATATACTATATATTTGGTGAAATTTGACATTATAGGTACAGTATATAATATATGTTTGGTGAAATTTGATATTTTATATACAGTATATAATATATATTTGGTGAAATTTGATATTTTATGTACAGTATATAATATATATTTTTTGAAATTTTATATTTTATGTACAGTATATAATATATATTTGGTGGACTTTCATATTTTATGTACAGTATATAGTATATATTTGGTGACCTTTGATATTTTATGTACAGTGTATAATATATATTTGGTGAAATTTTATATTTTATGTACAGTATATAATACATATTTGGTGTAGTTTCATATTTTATGTACAGTATATAGTATATATTTGGTGACATTTGATATTTTATATACAATATATAATATATATTTCTTGTAATTTGATATTTTATGTACAGTATATAATATATATTTGGTGAAATTTTATATTTTATGTACAGTATATAAGATATATTTGATGTACTTTCATATTTTATGTACAGTATATAGTATATATTTGGTGACATTTGATATTTTATGTACAGTAAATAAGATATGTTTCCTGAAATTTGATATTTTATGTACAGTATATACTATATATTTGGTGAAATTTTATATTTTATGTACAGTATATAAGATATATTTGGTGTACTTTCATATTTTATGTACAGTATATAGTATATATTTGGTGACATTTGATATTTTATGTACAGTATATAATATATATTTGTTGAAATTTGATATTTTATTTATAGTATATAATATATATTTGGTGAAATTTCATATTTTATATACCATATATAATATATATTTGGTGTACTTTCATATTTTATGTACAGTATATAGTATATATTTGGTGACATTTGATATTTTATGTACAGTATATAATATATACTTGTTGAAATTTGATATCTTATGTACAGTATATAATATATATTTTTTGAAATTTTATATTTTATGTACAGTATATAATATATATTTGGTGTACTTTCATATTTTGTGTACAGTATATAGTATATATTTGGTGACTTGACATTTTATATACAGTATATAATATATACTTGTTAAAATTTGATATCTTATGTACAGTATATAATATATATTTTTTGAAATTTTATATTTTATGTACAGTATATAATATATATTTCGTGTACTTTCATATTTTATGTACAGTATATAGTATATATTTGGTGACATTTGATATTTTATTTACAGTGTATAATATATATTTGGTGAAATTTTATATTTTATGTACAGTATATAATATATATTTGGTGTACTTTCATATTTTATGTACAGTATATAGTGTATATTTGGTGACATTTCATATTTTATATACAATAAATAAGATATGTTTCTTGAAATTTGATATTTTATGTACAGTATATACTATATATTTGGTGAAATTTGACATTATAGGTACAGTATATAATATATGTTTGGTGAAATTTGATATTTTATATACAGTATATAATATATACTTGTTGAAATTTGATATCTTATGTACAGTATATAATATATATTTTTTGAAATTTTATATTTTATGTACAGTATATAATATATATTAGGTGTACTTTCATATTTTATGTACAGTATATAGTATATATTTGGTGACATTTGATATTTTATGTACAGTATATAATATATATTTGTTGAAATTTGATATTTTATTTATAGTATATAATATATATTTGGTGAAATTTCATATTTTATATACCGTATATAATATATATTTGGTGTACTTTCATATTTTATGTACAGTATATAGTATATATTTGGTGACATTTGATATTTTATGTACAGTATATAATATATATTTTTTGAAATTTTATATTTTATGTACAGTATATAATATATATTTGATGTACTTTCATATTTTGTGTACAGTATATAGTATATATTTGGTGACTTGACATTTTATATACAGTATATAATATATACTTGTTGAAATTTGATATCTTATGTACAGTATATAATATATATTTTTTGAAATTTCATATTTTATGTACAGTATATAATATATATTTGGTGTACTTTCATATTTTATGTACAGTATATAGTATATATTTGGTGACATTTGATATTTTATGTACAGTGTATAATATATATTTGGTGAAATTTTATATTTTATTTACAGTATATAATATATATTTGGTGTACTTTCATATTTTATGTACAGTATATAGTGTGTATTTGGTGACATTTGATATTTTATATACAATAAATAAGATATGTTTCTTGAAATTTGATATTTTATGTACAGTATATACTATATATTTGGTGAAATTTGACATTATAGGTACAGTATATAATATATGTTTGGTGAAATTTGATATTTTATATACAGTATATAATATATATTTGGTGAAATTTGATATTTTATGTACAGTATATAATATATATTTTTTGAAATTTTATATTTTATGTACAGTATATAATATATATTTGGTGGACTTTCATATTTTATGTACAGTATATAGTATATATTTGGTGACCTTTGATATTTTATGTACAGTGTATAATATATATTTGGTGAAATTTTATATTTTATGTACAGTATATAAAACATATTTGGTGTACTTTCATATTTTATGTACAGTATATAGTATATATTTGGTGACATTTGATATTTTATATACAATATATAATATATATTTGGTGTACTTTCATATTTTGTGTACAGTATATAGTATATATTTGGTGACTTGACATTTTATATACAGTATATAATATATACTTGTTAAAATTTGATATCTTATGTACAGTATATAATATATATTTTTTGAAATTTTATATTTTATGTACAGTATATAATATATATTTCGTGTACTTTCATATTTTATGTACAGTATATAGTATATATTTGGTGACATTTGATATTTTATGTACAGTGTATAATATATATTTGGTGAAATTTTATATTTTATGTACAGTATATAATATATATTTGGTGTACTTTCATATTTTATGTACAGTATATAGTGTATATTTGGTGACATTTCATATTTTATATACAATAAATAAGATATGTTTCTTGAAATTTGATATTTTATGTACAGTATATACTATATATTTGGTGAAATTTGACATTATAGGTACAGTATATAATATATGTTTGGTGAAATTTGATATTTTATATACAGTATATAATATATACTTGTTGAAATTTGATATCTTATGTACAGTATATAATATATATTTTTTGAAATTTTATATTTTATGTACAGTATATAATATATATTAGGTGTACTTTCATATTTTATGTACAGTATATAGTATATATTTGGTGACATTTGATATTTTATGTACAGTGTATAATATATATTTGGTGAAATTTTATATTTTATGTACAGTATATAATATATATTTGGTGTACTTTCATATTTTATGTACAGTATATAGTGTATATTTGGTGACATTTGATATTTTATATACAATAAATAAGATATGTTTCTTGAAATTTGATATATTATGTACAGTATATATTATATATTTGGTGAAATTTGACATTATAGGTACAGTATATAATATATGTTTGGTGAAATTTGATATTTTATGTACAGTATATAATATATATTTTGTGAAATTTGATATTTTATGTACAGTATATAATATATATTTTTTGAAATTTTATATTTTATGTACAGTATATAATATATATTTGGTGGACTTTCATATTTTATGTACAGTATATAGTATATATTTGGTGACCTTTGATATTTTATGTACAGTGTATAATATATATTTGGTGAAATTTTATATTTTATGTACAGTATATAATACATATTTGGTGTACTTTCATATTTTATGTACAGTATATAGTATATATTTGGTGACATTTGATATTTTATATACAATATATAATATATATTTGTTGAAATTTGATATTTTATGTACAGTATATAATATATATTTGGTGAAATTTTATATTTTATGTACAGTATATAAGATATATTTGGTGTACTTTCATATTTTATGTACAGTATATAGTATATATTTGGTGACATTTGTTATTTTATGTACAATAAATAAGATATGTTTCCTGAAATTTGATATTTTATGTACAGTATATACTATATATTTGGTGAAATTTTATATTTTATGTACAGTATATAAGATATTTTTGGTGTACTTTCATATTTTATGTACAGTATATAGTATATATTTGGTGACATTTGATATTTTATGTACAGTATATAATATAAATTTGTTGAAATTTGATATTTTATTTATAGTATATAATATATATTTGGTGAAATTTCATATTTTATATACCATATATAATATATATTTGGAGTACTTTCATATTTTATGTACAGTATATAGTATATATTTGGTGACATTTGATATTTTATGTACAGTATATAATATATATTTTTTGAAATTTTCTATTTTATGTACAGTATATAATATATATTTGGTGTACTTTCATATTTTGTGTACAGTATATAGTATATATTTGGTGACTTGACATTTTATATACAGTATATAATATATACTTGTTGAAATTTGATATCTTATGTACAGTATATAATATATATTTTTTGAAATTTTATATTTTATGTACAGTATATAATATATATTTGGTGTACTTTCATATTTTATGTACAGTATATAGTATATATTTGGTGACATTTGATATTTTATGTACAGTGTATAATATATATTTGGTGAAATTTTATATTTTATGTACAGTATATAATATATATTTGGTGTACTTTCATATTTTATGTACAGTATATAGTGTATATTTGGTGACATTTGATATTTTATATACAATAAATAAGATATGTTTCTTGAAATTTGATATTTTATGTACAGTATATACTATATATTTGGTGAAATTTGACATTATAGGTACAGTATATAATATATGTTTGGTGAAATTTGATATTTTATATACAGTATATAATATATATTTGGTGAAATTTGATATTTTATGTACAGTATATAATATATATTTTTTGAAATTTTATATTTTATGTACAGTATATAATATATATTTGGTGGACTTTCATATTTTATGTACAGTATATAGTATATATTTGGTGACCTTTGATATTTTATGTACAGTGTATAATATATATTTGGTGAAATTTTATAATTTATGTACAGTATATAATACACATTTGGTGTACTTTCATATTTTATGTACAGTATATAGTATATATTTGGTGACATTTGATATTTTATATACAATATATAATATATATTTCTTGTAATTTGATATTTTATGTACAGTATATAATATATATTTGGTGAAATTTTATATTTTATGTACAGTATATAAGATATATTTGATGTACTTTCATATTTTATGTACAGTATATAGTATATATTTGGTGACATTTGATATTTTATGTACAGTAAACAAGATATGTTTCCTGAAATATGATATTTTATATACAGTATATACTATGTATTTGGTGAAATTTTATATTTTATGTACAGTATATAAGATATATTTGGTGTACTTTCATATTTTATGTACAGTATATAGTAAATATTTGGTGATATTTGATATTTTATGTACAGTATATAATATATATTTGTTGAAATTTGATATTTTATTTATAGTATATAATATATATTTGGTGAAATTTCATATTTTATATACCGTATATAATATATATTTGGTGTACTTTCATATTTTATGTACAGTATATAGTATATATTTGGTGACATTTGATATTTTATGTACAGTATATAATATATACTTGTTGAAATTTGATATCTTATGTACAGTATATAATATATATTTTTTGAAATTTTATATTGTATGTACAGTATATAATATATATTTGGTGTACTTTCATATTTTGTGTACAGTATATAGTATATATTTGGTGACTTGACATTTTATATACAGTATATAATATATACTTGTTGAAATTTGATATCTTATGTACAGTATATAATATATATTTTTTGAAATTTTATATTTTATGTACAGTATATAATATATATTTGGTGTACTTTCATATTTTATGTACAGTATATAGTATATATTTGGTGACATTTGATATTTTATGTACAGTGTATAATATATATTTGGTGAAATTTTATATTTTATGTACAGTATATAATATATATTTGGTGTACTTTCATATTTTATGTACAGTATATAGTGTATATTTGGTGACATTTGATATTTTATATACAATAAATAAAATATGTTTCTTGAAATTTGATATTTTATGTACAGTACATACTATATATTTGGTGAAATTTGACATTATAGGTACAGTATATAATATATGTTTGGTGAAATTTGATATTTTATATACAGTATATAATATATATTTGGTGAAATTTGATATTTTATGTACAGTATATAATATATATTTTTTGAAATTTTATATTTTATGTACAGTATATAGTATATATTTGGTGACATTTGATATTTTATGTACAGTGTATAATATATATTTGGTGAAATTTTATATTTTATGTACAGTATATAAGATATATTTGGTGTACTTTCATATTTTATGTACAGTATATAGTATATATTTGGTGACATTTGATATTTTATTTACAGTAAATAAGATATGTTTCCTGAAATTTGATATTTTATGTACAGTATATACTATATATTTGGTGAAATTTTATATTTTATGTACAGTATATAAGATATACTTGGTGTACTTTCATATTTTATGTACAGTATATAGTATATATTTGGTGACATTTGATATTTTATGTACAGTATATAATATATATTTGTTGAAATTTGATATTTTATTTATAGTATATAATATATATTTGGTGAAATTTCATATTTTATATACCGTATATAATATATATTTGGTGTACTTTCATATTTTATGTACAGTATATAGTATATATTTGGTGACATTTGATATTTTATGTTCAGTATATAATATATATGTTTTGAAATTTTATATTATATGTACAGTATATAATATATATATGGTGTACTTTCATATTTTGTGTACAGTATATAGTATATATTTGGTGACTTGACATTTTATATACAGTATATAATATATACTTGTTGAAATTTGATATCTTATGTACAGTATATAATATATATTTTTTGAAATTTTATATTTTATGTACAGTATATAATATATATTAGGTGTACTTTCATATTTTATGTACAGTATATAGTATATATTTGGTGACATTTGATATTTTATGTACAGTGTATGATATATATTTGGTTAAATTTTATATTTTATGTACAGTATATAATATATATTTGGTGTACTTTCATATTTTATGTACAGTATATAGTGTATATTTGGTGACATTTGATATTTTATATACAATAAATAAGATATGTTTCTTGAAATTTGATATATTATGTACAGTATATATTATATATTTGGTGAAATTTGACATTATAGGTACAGTATATAATATATGTTTGGTGAAATTTGATATTTTATATACAGTATATAATATATATTTGGTGAAATTTGATATTTTATGTACAGTATATATTATATATTTTTTTAAATTTTATATTTTATGTACAGTATATAATATATATTTGGTGTACTTTCATATTTTGTGTACAGTATATAGTATATATTTGGTGACTTGACATTTTATATACAGTATATAATATATACTTGTTGAAATTTGATATCTTATGTACAGTATATAATATATATTTTTTGAAATTTTATATTTTATGTACAGTATATAATATATATTTGGTGTACTTTCATATTTTATGTACAGTATATAGTATATATTTGGTGACATTTGATATTTTATGTACAGTGTATAATATATATTTGGTGAAATTTTATATTTTATGTACAGTATATAATATATATTTGGTGTACTTTCATATTTTATGTACAGTATATAGTGTGTATTTGGTGACATTTGATATTTTATATACAATAAATAAGATATGTTTCTTGAAATTTGATATTTTATGTACAGTATATACTATATATTTGGTGAAATTTGACATTATAGGTACAGTATATAATATATGTTTGGTGAAATTTGATATTTTATATACAGTATATAATATATATTTGGTGAAATTTGATATTTTATGTACAGTATATAATATATATTTTTTGAAATTTTATATTTTATGTACAGTATATAATATATATTTGGTGGACTTTCATATTTCATGTACAGTATATAGTATATATTTGGTGACCTTTGATATTTTATGTACAGTGTATAATATATATTTGGTGAAATTTTATATTTTATGTACAGTATATAAAACATATTTGGTGTACTTTCATATTTTATGTACAGTATATAGTATATATTTGGTGACATTTGATATTTTATATACAATATATAATATATATTTGGTGTACTTTCATATTTTGTGTACAGTATATACTATATATTTGGTGACTTGACATTTTATATACAGTATATAATATATACTTGTTAAAATTTGATATCTTATGTACAGTATATAATATATATTTTTTGAAATTTTATATTTTATGAACAGTATATAATATATATTTCGTGTACTTTCATATTTTATGTACAGTATATAGTATATATTTGGTGACATTTGATATTTTATGTACAGTGTATAATATATATTTGGTGACATTTTATATTTTATGTACAGTATATAATATATATTTGGTGTACTTTCATATTTTATGTACAGTATATAGTGTATATTTGGTGACATTTGATATTTTATATACAATAAATAAGATATGTTTCTTGAAATTTGATATATTATGTACAGTATATATTATATATTTGGTGAAATTTGACATTATAGGTACAGTATATAATATATGTTTGGTGAAATTTGATATTTTATATACAGTATATAATATATATTTGGTGAAATTTGATATTTTATGTACAGTATATAATATATATTTTTTGAAATTTTATATTTTATGTACAGTATATAATATATATTTGGTGGAATTTCATATTTTATGTACAGTATATAGTATATATTTGGTGACCTTTGATATTTTATGTACAGTGTATAATATATATTTGGTGAAATTTTATATTTTATGTACAGTATATAATACATATTTGGTGTACTTTCATATTTTATGTACAGTATATAGTATATATTTGGTGACATTTGATATTTTATATACAATATATAATATATATTTGTTGAAATTTGATATTTTATGTACAGTATATAATATATATTTGGTGAAATTTTATATTTTATGTACAGTATATAAGATATATTTGGTGTACTTTCATATTTTATGTACAGTATATAGTATATATTTGGTGACATTTGTTATTTTATGTACAATAAATAAGATATGTTTCCTGAAATTTGATATTTTATGTACAGTATATACTATATATTTGGTGAAATTTTATATTTTATGTACAGTATATAAGATATTTTTGGTGTACTTTCATATTTTATGTACAGTATATAGTATATATTTGGTGACATTTGATATTTTATGTACAATATATAATATAAATTTGTTGAAATTTGATATTTTATTTATAGTATATAATATATATTTGGTGAAATTTCATATTTTATATACCATATATAATATATATTTGGAGTACTTTCATATTTTATGTACAGTATATAGTATATATTTGTTGACATTTGATATTTTATGTACAGTATATAATATATATTTTTTGAAATTTTCTATTTTATGTACAGTATATAATATATATTTGGTGTACTTTCATAATTTGTGTACAGTATATAGTATATATTTGGTGACTTGACATTTTATATACAGTATATAATATATACTTGTTGAAATTTGATATCTTATGTACAGTATATAATATATATTTTTTGAAATTTTATATTTTATGTACAGTATATAATATATATTTGGTGGACTTTCATATTTTATGTACAGTATATAGTATATATTTGGTGACCTTTGATATTTTATGTACAGTGTATAATATATATTTGGTGAAATTTTATATTTTATGTACAGTATATAATATATATTTGGTGTACTTTCATATTTTATGTACAGTATATAGTGTATATTTGGTGACATTTGATATTTTATATACAATAAATAAGATATGTTTCTTGAAATTTGATATTTTATGTACAGTATATACTATATATTTGGTGAAATTTGACATTATAGGTACAGTATATAATATATGTTTGGTGAAATTTGATATTTTATATACAGTATATAATATATATTTGGTGAAATTTGATATTTTATGTACAGTATATAATATATATTGTTTGAAATTTTATATTTTATGAACAGTATATAATATATATTTGGTGGACTTTCATATTTTATGTACAGTATATAGTATATATTTGGTGACCTTCGATATTTTATGTACAGTGTATAATATATATTTGGTGAAATTTTATAATTTATGTACAGTATATATTACATATTTGGTGTACTTTCATATTTTATGTACAGTATATAGTATATATTTGGTGACATTTGATATTTTATATACAATATATAATATATATTTCTTGTAATTTGATATTTTATGTACAGTATATAATATATATTTGGTGAAATTTTATATTTTATGTACAGTATATAAGATATATTTGATGTACTTTCATATTTTATGTACAGTATATAGTATATATTTGGTGACATTTGATATTTTATGTACAGTAAACAAGATATGTTTCCTGAAATTTGATATTTTATGTACAGTATATACTATGTATTTGGTGAAATTTTATATTTTATGTACAGTATATAAGATATATTTGGTGTACTTTCATATTTTATGTACAGTATATAGTATATATTTGGTGACATTTGATATTTTATGTACAGTATATAATATATATTTGTTGAAATTTGATATTTTATTTATAGTATATAATATATATTTGGTGAAATTTCATATTTTATATACCGTATATAATATATATTTGGTGTACTTTCATATTTTATGTACAGTATATAGTATACATTTGGTGACATTTGATATTTTATGTACAGTATATAATATATACTTGTTGAAATTTGATATCTTATGTACAGTATATAATATATATTTTTTGAAATTTTATATTGTATGTACAGTATATAATATATATTTGGTGTACTTTCATATTTTGTGTACAGTATATAGTATATATTTGGTGACTTGACATTTTATATACAGTATATAATATATACTTGTTGAAATTTGATATCTTATGTACAGTATATAATATATATTTTTTGAAATTTTATATTTTATGTACAGTATATAATATATATTTGGTGTACTTTCATATTTTATGTACAGTATGTAGTATATATTTGGTGACATTTGATATTTTATGTACAGTGTATAATATATATTTGGTGAAATTTTATATTTTATGTACAGTATATAATATATATTTGGTGTACTTTCATATTTTATGTACAGTATATAGTGTATATTTGGTGACATTTGATATTTTATATACAATAAATAAGATATGTTTCTCGAAATTTGATATTTTATGTACAGTATATACTATATATTTGGTGAAATTTGACATTATAGGTACAGTATATAATATATGTTTGGTGAAATTTGATATTTTATATACAGTATATAATATATATTTGGTGAAATTTGATATTTTATGTACAGTATATAATATATATTTTTTGAAATTTTATATTTTATGTACAGTATATAATATATATTTGGTGGACTTTCATATTTTATGTACAGTATATAGTATATATTTGGTGACCTTTGATATTTTATGTACAGTGTATAATATATATTTGGTGAAATTTTATATTTTATGTACAGTATATAATACATATTTGGTGTACTTTCATATTTTATGTACAGTATATAGTATATATTTGGTGACATTTGATATTTTATATACAATATATAATATATATTTGGTGTACTTTCATATTTTGTGTACAGTATATAGTATATATTTGGTGACTTGACATTTTATATACAGTATATAATATATACTTGTTGAAATTTGATATCTTATGTACAGTATATAATATATATTTTTTGAAATTTTATATTTTATGTACAGTATATAATATATATTTCGTGTACTTTCATATTTTATGTACAGTATATAGTATATATTTGGTGACATTTGATATTTTATGTACAGTGTATAATATATATTTGGTGAAATTTTATATTTTATGTACAGTATATAATATATATTTGGTGTACTTTCATATTTTATGTACAGTATATAGTGTATATTTGGTGACATTTCATATTTTATATACAATAAATAAGATATGTTTCTTGAAATTTGATATTTTATGTACAGTATATACTATATATTTGGTGAAATTTGACATTATAGGTACAGTATATAATATATGTTTGGTGAAATTTGATATTTTATATACAGTATATAATATATATTTGGTGAAATTTGATATTTTATGTACAGTATATAATATATATTTTTTGAAATTTTATATTTTATGTACAGTATATAATACATATTTGGTGGACTTTCATATTTTATGTACAGTATATAGTATATATTTGGTGACCTTTGATATTTTATGTACAGTGTATAATATATATTTGGTGAAATTTTATATTTTATGTACAGTATATAATACATATTTGGTGTACTTTAATGTTTTATGTACAGTATATAGTATATATTTGGTGACATTTGATATTTTATATACAATATATAATATATATTTGTTGAAATTTGATATTTTATGTACAGTATATAATATATATTTGGTGAAATTTTATATTTTATGTACAGTATATAAGATATATTTGGTGTACTTTCATATTTTATGTACAGTATATAGTATATATTTGGTGACATTTGATATTTTATGTACAGTATATAATATATATTTGTTGAAATTTGATATTTTATGTACAGTATAAAATATATATTTGGTGTACTTTCATATTTTATGTGCAGTATATAGTATAGATTTGGTGACATTTGATATTTTATGTACAGTGTTTAATATATATTTGGTGTAATTTTATATTTTATATACCGTATATAATATATATTTGGTGTACTTTCATATTTTATGTACAGCATATAGTATATATTTGGTGACATTTGATATTTTATGTACAGTATATATTATATATTTTTTGAAATTTTATATTTTATGTACACTATATAATATATATTTGGTGTACTTTCATATTTTGTGTACAGTATATAGTATATATTTGGTGACATTTGACATTTTATATACAGTATATAATATATATTTGTTGAAATTTGGTATTTTATGTACAGTATATAATATATATTTTTTGAAATTTGATATTTTATGTACAGTATATACTATATATTTGGTAAAATTTGACATTATAGGTACAGTATATAATATATGTTTGGTGAAATTTGATATTTTATATACAGTATATAATATATACTTGGTGAAATTTGATATTTTATGTACAGTATATAATATATATTTTTTGAAATTTTATATTTTATCTACAGTATATAAGATATATTTGGTGTACTTTCATATTTTATGTACAGTATATAGTATATATTTGGTGACATTTGATATTTTATGTACAGTATATAATATATATTTGTTGAAATTTGATATTTTATGTACAGTATAAAATATATATTTGGTGTACTTTCATATTTTATGTGCAGTATATAGTATAGATTTGGTGACATTTGATATTTTATGTACAATGTTTAATATATATTTGGTGTAATTTTATATTTTATATACCGTATATAATATATATTTGGTGTACTTTCATATTTTATGTACAGCATATAGTATATATTTGGTGACATTTGATATTTTATGTACAGTATATATTATATATTTTTTGAAATTTTATATTTTATGTACAGTATATAATATATATTTGGTGTACTTTCATATTTTGTGTACAGTATATAGTATATATTTGGTGACATTTGACATTTTATATACAGTATATAATATATATTTGTTGAAATTTGGTATTTTATGTACAGTATATAATATATATTTTTTGAAATTTGATATTTTATGTACAGTATATACTATATATTTGGTAAAATTTGACATTATAGGTACAGTATATAATATATGTTTGGTGAAATTTGATATTTTATATACAGTATATAATATATACTTGGTGAAATTTGATATTTTATGTACAGTATATAATATATATTTTTTGAAATTTTATATTTTATCTACAGTATATAATATATATTTGGTGTACTTTCATGTATTATGTACAGTATATAGTATATATTTGGTGACATTTGATATTTTATGTACAGTATATAATATATATTTGTTGAAATTTGATATTTTATGTATACTATATAATATATATTTGGTGAAATTTTATGTTTTATATACCGTATATAATATATATTTGGTGTACTTTCATATTTTATGTACAGTATATAGTATATATTTGGTGACATTTGATATTTTATGTACAGTATATAATATATATTTTTTGAAATTTTATATTTTATGTACAGTATATAATATATATTTGGTGTACTTTCATATTTTATGTACAGTATATAGTATATATTTGGTGACATTTGATATTTTATGTACAGTATATAATATATATTTTTTGAAATTTCATATTTTATGTACAGTATATAAGATATATTTGGTGTACTTTCATATTTTATGTACAGTATATAGTATATATTTGGTGACTTTTGACATTTTATATACAGTATATAATATATATTTGTTGAAATTTGATATCTTATGTAAAGTATATAATATATATTTTTTGAAATTTTATATTTTATGTACAGTATATAATATATATTTGGTGTACTTTCATATATTATGAACAGTATATAGTATATATTTGGTGACATTTGATATTTTATGTACAGTGTATAATATATATTTGGTGAAATTTTATATTTTATGTACAGTATATAATACATATTTGGTGTACTTTCATATTTTATATACGGTATATAGTATATATTTGGTGACATTTGATATTTTATATACAATATATAATATATATTTGTTGAAATTTGATATTTTATGTACAGTATATAATATATATTTGGTGAAATTTTATATTTTATGTACAGCATATAAGATATATTTGGTGTACTTTCATATTTTATGTACAGTATATAGTATATATTTGGTGACATTTGATATTTTATGTACAATAAATAAGATATGTTTCCTGAAATTTGATATTTTATGTACAGTATATACTATATATTTGGTGAAATTTTATATTTTATGTACAGTATATAAGATATATTTGGTGTACTTTCATATTTTATGTACAGTATATAGTATATATTTGGTGACATTTGATATTTTATGTACAGTACATAATATATATTTGTTGAAATTTGATATTTTATGTATAGTATATAATATATATTTGGTGAAATTTTGTTTTATATACCTTATATAATATATATTTGGTGTACTTTCATATTTTATGTACAGTATATAGTATATATTTGGTGACATTTGATATTTTATGTACAGTATATAATATATATTTTTTGAAATTTTATATTTTATGTACAGTAGATAATATATATTTTGTGTACTTTCATATTTGTGAACCGTATATAGTATATATTTGGTGACATTTGACATTTTATATACAGTATATAATATATATTTGTTGAAATTTGGTATTTTATGTACAGTATATAATATATATTTTTTGAAATTTTATATTTTATGTACAGTATATACTATATATTTGGTGAAATTTGACATTATAGGTACAGTATATAATATATGTTTGGTGACATTTGATATTTTATATACAGTATATAATATATACTTGGTGAAATTTGATATTTTATGTAAAGTATATAATATATATTTTTTGAAATTTTATATTTTATGTACAGTATATAATATATATTTGGTGGACTTTCATATTTTATGTACAGTATATAGTATATATTTGGTGACATTTGATATTTTATGTACAGTGTATAATATATATTTGTTGAAATTTTATATTTTATGTACAGTATATAATATATATTTGGTGTACTTTCATATTTTATGTACAGTATATAGTATATATTTGGTGACATTTGATATTTTATATACAATAAATAAGATATGTTTCTTGAAATTTGATATTTTATGTACAGTATATACTATATATTTGGTGAAATTTTATATTTTATGTACAGTATATAATATATATTTGGTGTACTTTCATATTTTATTTACAGTATATAGTATATATTTTGTGACATTTGATGTTTTATATACAGTATATAATATATATTTGTTAAAATTTGATATTTTATGTACAGTATATAAGATATATTTGGTGTACTTTCATATTTTATGTACAGTATATAGTATATATTTGGTGACATTTGATATTTTATATACAATAAATGAGATATTATTCTTGAAATTTGATATTTTATGTACAGTATATACTATATGTTTGGTGAAATTTGATATTATAGGTACAGTATATAATATATATTTGGTGAAATTTGATATTTTATATACAGTATATAATGTATATTTGGTGAAATTTGATATTTTATGTACAGTACAATATATATTTGTTGAAATTTGATATTTTATGTACAGTATATAATATATATTTGGTGTACTTTCATATTTTATTTACAGTATGTAGTATATATTTGGTGACATTTGATATTTTGTATACAATAAATAAGATATGTTTCTTGAAATTTGATATTTTATGTACAGTATATACTATATATTTGGTGAAATTTTATATTTTATGTACAGTATATAAGATATATTTGGTGTACTTTCATATTTTATGTACAGTATATAGTATATATTTGGTGACATTTGATATTTTATGTACAGTATATAATATATATTTGTTGAAATTTGATATTTTATGTATAGTATATAATATATATTTGGTGAAATTTTGTTTTATATACCTTATATAATATATATTTGGTGTACTTTCATATTTTATGTACAGTATATAGTATATATTTGGTGACATTTGATATTTTATGTACAGTATATAATATATATTTTTTGAAATTTTATATTTTATGTACAGTAGATAATATATATTTGGTGTACTTTCATATTTTGTGTACGGTATATAGTATATATTTGGTGACATTTGACATTTTATATACAGTATATAATATATATTTGTTGAAATTTGGTATTTTATGTACAGTATATAATATATATTTTTTGAAATTTGATATTTTATGTACAGTATATACTATATATTTGGTGAAATTTGACATTATAGGTACAGTATATAATATATGTTTGGTGACATTTGATATTTTATATACAGTATATAATATATACTTGTTGAAATTTGATATTTTATGTAAAGTATATAATATATATTTTTTGAAATTTTATATTTTATGTACAGTATATAAGATATATTTGGTGGACTTTCTTATTTTATGTACAGTATATAGTATATATTTGGTGACATTTGATATTTTATGTACAGTGTATAATATATATTTGTTGAAATTTTATATTTTATGTACAGTATATAATATATATTTGGTGTACTTTCATATTTTATGTACAGTATATAGTATATATTTGGTGACATTTGATATTTTATATAAAATAAATAAGATATGTTTCTTGAAATTTGATATTTTATGTACAGTATATACTATATATTTGGTGAAATTTTATATTTTATGTACAGTATATAATATATATTTGGTGTACTTTCATATTTTATTTACAGTATATAGTATATATTTTGTGACATTTGATGTTTTATATACAGTATATAATATATATTTGTTAAAATTTGATATTTTATGTACAGTATATAATATATATTATTCTTGAAATTTGATATTTTATGAACAGTATATACTATATGTTTGTTGAAATTTGATATTATAGGTACAGTATATAATATATATTTGGTGAAATTTGATATTTTATATACAGTATATAATTTATATTTTTTGAAATTTGATATTTTATGTACAGTATATAATATATATTTGTTGAAATTTGATATTTTATGTACAGTATATAATATATATTTGGTGTACTTTCATATTTTATGTGCAGTATATAGTATAGATTTGGTGACATTTGATATTTTATGTACAGTGTTTAATATATATTTGGTGTAATTTTATATTTTATGTACGGTATATAATATATATTTGGTGTACTTTCATATTTTATGTACAGTATATAGTATATATTTGGTGACATTTGATATTTTATGTACAATAAATAAGATATGTTTCTTGAAATTTGATATTTTACGTACAGTATATACTATATATTTGGTGAAATTTTATATTTTATGTACAGTATATAAGATATATTTGGTGTACTTTCATATTTTATGTACAGTATATAGTATATATTTGGTGACATTTGATATTTTATGTACAGTATATAATATGTATTTGTTGAAATTTGATATTTTATGTATAGTATATAATATATATTTGGTGAAATTTTATATTTTATATACCATATATAATATATATTTGGTGTACTTTCATATTTTATGTACAGCATATAGTATATATTTGGTGACATTTGATATTTTATGTACAGTATATATTATATATTTTTTGAAATTTTATATTTTATATACAGTATATAATATATATTTGGTGTACTTTCATATTTTGTGTACAGTATATAGTATATATTTGGTGACATTTGACATTTTATATACAGTATATAATATATATTTGTTGAAATTTGATATTTTATGTACAGTATATAATATATATTTTTTGAAATTTTATATTTTATGTACAGTATATAATATATATTTGGTGTACTTTCATATTTTATGCACATTATATAGTATATATTTGGTGACATTTGACATTTTATATACAGTATATAATATATATTTGTTGAAATTTGGTATTTTATGTACAGTATATAATATATATTTTTTGAAATTTGATATTTTATGTACAGTATATACTATATATTTGGTGAAATTTGACATTATAGGTACAGTATATAATATATGTTTGGTGAAATTTGATATTTTATATACAGTATATAATATATACTTGGTGAAATTTGATATTTTATGTACAGTATATAATATATATTTTTTGAAATTTTATATTTTATGTACAGTATATAATATATATTTGGTGTACTTTCATATTTTATGTAAAGTATATAGTATATATTTGGTGACATTTGATATTTTATGTACAGTATATAATATATATTTGTTGAAATTTGATATTTTATGTATACTATATAATATATATTTGGTGAAATTTTATGTTTTATATACCGTATATAATATATATTTGGTGTACTTTCATATTTTATGTACAGTATATAGTATATATTTGGTGACATTTGATATTTTATGTACAGTATATAATATATATTTTTTGAAATTTTATATTTTATGTACAGTATATAATATATATTTGGTGTACTTTCATATTTTGTGTACAGTATATAGTATATATTTGGTGACATTTGACATTTTATATACAGTATATAATATATATTTGTTGAAATTTGGTATATTATGTACAGTATATAATATATATTTTTTTATAATTTTATATTTTATGTACAGTATATAATATATATTTGGTGTACTTTCATATTTTATGTACAGCATATAGTATATATTTGGTGACATTTGATATTTTATGTACAGTGTATAATATATATTTGGTGAAATTTGATATTTTATGTACAGTATATAATATATATTTGGTGTACTTTCATATTTTATGTACAGTATATAGTGTATATTTGGTGACATTTGATATTTTATATACAATAAATAAGATATGTTTCTTGAAATTTGATATTTTATGTACAGTATATACTATATATTTGGTGAAATTTGACATTATAGGTACAGTATATAATATATGTTTGGTGAAATTTGATATTTTATATACAGTATATAATATATACTTGGTGAAATTTGATATTTTATGTACAGTATATAATATATATTTTTTGAAATTTTATATTTTATGTACAGTATATAATATATATTTGGTGTACTTTCATATATTATGTACAGTATATAGTATATATTTGGTGACATTTGATATTTTATATACAATAAATAAGATATTATTCTTGAAATTTGATATTTTATGTACAGTATATACTATATGTTTGGTGAAATTTGATATTATAGGTACAGTATATAATATATATTTGGTGAAATTTGATATTTTATATACAGTATATAATATATATTTGGTGAAATTTGATATTTTATGTACAGTATAATATATATTTGTTGAAATTTGATATTTTATGTACAGTATATAATATATATTTGGTGTACTTTCATATTTTATTTACAGTATGTAGTATATATTTGGTGACATTTGATTTATGTACTGTGTATATTATATATTTGGTGAAATTTTATATTTTCTGTACAGTATATAATATATATTTGGTGAACTTTCATATTTTATGTACAGTATATAGTATATATTTGATGACATTTGATATTTTATGTACAGTGTATAATATATATTTGGTGATATTTTATATTTTATGTACAGTATATAATATATATTTGGTGTACTTTCATATTTTATGTACAGTATATAGTATATATTTGGTGACATTTGATATTTTATATACAATAAATAAGACATGTTTCTTGAAATTTGATATTTTATGTACAGTATATACTATATATTTGGTGAAATTTTATATTTTATGTACAGTATATAAGATATATTTGGTGTACTTTCATATTTTATGTACAGTATATAGTATATATTTGGTGAGATTTGATATTTTATATACAGTATATAATATATATTTGTTGAAATTTGATATTTTATGTATAGTATATAATATATATTTGGTGAAATTTTATGTTTTATATACCGTATATAATATATATTTGGTGTACTTTCATATTTTATGTACAGTATATAGTATATATTTGGTGACATTTGATATTTTATGTACAGTATATAATATATATTTTTTGAAATTTTATATTTTATGTACAGTATATAATATATATTTGGTGTACTTTCATATTTTGTGTACAGTATATAGTATATATTTGGTGACATTTGACATTTTATATACAGTATATAATATATATTTGTTGAAATTTGGTATTTTATGTACAGTATATAATATATATTTTTTGAAATTTGATATTTTATGTACAGTATATACTATATATTTGGTGAAATTTGACATTATAGGTACAGTATATAATATATGTTTGGTGAAATTTGATATTTTATATACAGTATATAATATATACTTGGTGAAATTTGATATTTTATGTACAGTATATAATATATATTTTTTGAAATTTTATATTTTATGTACAGTATATAATATATATTTGGTGGACTTTCATATTTTATGTACAGTATATAGTATATATTTGGTGACATTTGATATTTTATATACAGTGTATAATATATATTTGTTGAAATTTTATATTTTATGTACAGTATATAATATATATTTGGTGTACTTTCATATTTTATGTACAATATATAGTATATATTTGGTGACATTTGATATTTTATATACAATAAGTAAGATATGTTTCTTGAAATTTGATATTTTATGTACAGTATATAATATATATTTTTTGAAATTTTATATTTTATGTACAGTATATAATATATATTTGGTGTACTTTCATATTTTATGTACAGTATATAGTATATATTTGGTGACATTTGATATTTTATGTACAGTGTATAATATATATTTGGTGAAATTTTATATTTTATGTACAGTATATAATATATATGTGGTGTACTTTCATATTTTATGTACAGTATATAGAATATATTTGGTGACATTTGATATTTTATATACAATAAATAAGATATTATTCTTGAAATTTGATATTTTATGAACAGTATATACTATATGTTTGGTGAAATTTGATATTATAGGTACAGTATATAATATATATTTGGAAAATTTGATATTTTATATACAGAATATAATTTATATTTGGTGAAATTTGATATTTTATGTACAGTATATAATATATATTTGTTGAAATTTGATATTTTATGTACAGTATATAATATATATTTGGTGTACTTTCATATTTTATGTACAGTATATAGTATAGATTTGGTGACATTTGATATTTTATGTACAGTGTTTAATATATATTTGGTGTAATTTTATATTTTATGTACGGTATATAATATATATTTGGTGTACTTTCATATTTTATGTACAGTATATAGTATATATTTGGTGACATTTGATATTTTATATACAATAAATAAGATATGTTTCTTGAAATTTGATATTTTATGTACAGTATATACTATATATTTGGTGAAATTTTATATTTTATCTACAGTATATAAGATATATTTGGTGTACTTTCATATTTTATGTACAGTATATAGTATATATTTGGTGACATTTGATATTTTATGTACAGTATATAATATGTATTTGTTGAAATTTGATATTTTATGTATAGTATATAATATATATTTGGTGAAATTTTATATTTTATATAACGTATATAATATATATTTGGTGTACTTTCATATTTTATGTACAGCATATAGTATATATTTGGTGACATTTGATATTTTATGTACAGTATATATTATATACTTTTTGAAATTTTATATTTTATATACAGTATATAATATATATTTGGTGTACTTTCATATTTTGTGTACAGTATATAGTATATATTTGGTGACATTTGACATTTTATATACAGTATATAATATATATTTGTTGAAATTTGATATTTTATGTACAGTATATAATATATATTTTTTGAAATTCTATATTTTATGTACAGTATATAAAATATATTTGGTGTACTTTCATATTTTATGTATAGTATATAGTATATATTTGGTGATATTTGATATTTTATGTACAGTGTATAATATATATTTGGTGAAATTTGATATTTTATGTACAGTATATAATATATATTTGGTGTACTTTCATATTTTATATACAGTATATAGTGTATATTTGGTGACATTTGATATTTTATGTACAGTATCTAATAATTATTTTTTGAAATTTTATATTTTATGTACAGTATATAATGTATATTTGGTGTACTTTCATATTTTGTGTACAGTATATAGTATATATTTGGTGACATTTGACATTTTATATACAGTATATAATATATATTTGTTGAAATTTGGTATTTTATGTACAGTATATAATATATATTTTTTGAAATTTGATATTTTATGTACAGTATATACTATATATTTGGTGAAATTTGACATTATAGGTACAGTATATAATATATGTTTGGTGAAATTTGATATTTTATATACAGTATATAATATATACTTGGTGAAATTTGATATTTTATGTACAGTATATAATATATATTTTTTGAAATTTTATATTTTATGTACAGTATATAATATATATTTGGTGGACTTTCATATTTTATGTACAGTATATAGTATATATTTGGTGACATTTGATATTTTATGTACAGTGTATAATATATATTTGTTGAAATTTTATATTTTATGTACAGTATATAATATATATTTGGTGTACTTTCATATTTTATGTACAGTATATAGTATACATTTGGTGACATTTGATATTTTATATACAATAAATAAGATATGTTTCTTGAAATTTGATATTTTATGTACAGTATATACTATATATTTGGTGAAATTTTATATTTTATGTACAGTATATAATATATATTTGTTGTACTTTCATATTTTATTTACAGTATATAGTATATATTTGGTGACATTTGATGTTTTATATACAGTATATAATATATATTTGTTAAAATTTGATATTTTATGTACAGTATAAAATATATATTTTTTGAAATTTTGTATTTTATGTACAGTATATAAGATATATTTGGTGTACTTTCATATTTTATGTACAGTATATAGTATATATTTGGTGACATTTGATATTTGATGTACAGTGTATAATATATATTTGGTGAAAATTTATATTTTATGTACAGTATATAATATATATGTGGTGTACTTTCATATTTTATGTACAGTATATAGAATATATTTGGTGACATTTGATATTTTATATACAATAAATAAGATATTATTCTTGAAATTTGATATTTTATGAACAGTATATACTATATGTTTGGTGAAATTTGATATTATAGGTACAGTATATAATATGTATTTGGTGAAATTTGATATTTTATATACAGTATATAATTTATATTTGGTGAAATTTGATATTTTATGTACAGTATATAATATATATTTGTTGAAATTTTATATTTTATGTACAGTATATAATATATATTTGGTGTACTTTCATATTTTATGTGCAGTATATAGTATAGATTTGGTGACATTTGATATTTTATGTACAGTGTTTAATATATTTGGTGTAATTTTATATTTTATGTACGGTATAAAATATATATTTGGTGTACTTTCATATTTTATGTACAGTATATAGTATATATTTGGTGACATTTGATATTTTATATACAATAAATAAGATATGTTTCTTGAAATTTGATATTTTATGTACAGTATATACTATATATTTGGTGAAATTTTATATTTTATGTACAGTATATAAGATATATTTGGTGTACTTTCATATTTTATGTACAGTATATAGTATATATTTGGTGACATTTGATATTTTATGTACAGTATATAATATGTATTTGTTGAAATTTGATATTTTATGTATAGTATATAATATATATTTGGTGAAATTTTATATTTTATATACCGTATATAATATATATTTGGTGTACTTTCATATTTTATGTACAGCATATAGTATATATTTGGTGACGTTTGATATTTTATGTACAGTATATATTGTATATTTTTTGAAATTTTATATTTTATATACAGTATATAATATATATTTGGTGTACTTTCATATTTTGTGTACAGTATATAGTATATATTTGGTGACATTTGACATTTTATATACAGTATATAATATATATTTGTTGAAATTTGATATTTTATGTACAGTATATAATATATATTTGTTGAAATTTTATATTTTACGTACAGTATATAATATATATTTGGTGTACTTTCATATTTTATGTACAGTATATAGTATATATTTGGTGACATTTGATATTTTATGTACAGTGTATAATGTATATTTGGTGAAATTTGATATTTTATGTAAAGTATATAATATATATTTGGTTTACTTTCATATTTTATGTACAGTATATAGTGTATATTTGGTGACATTTGATATTTTATATACAATAAATAAGATATGTTTCTTGAAATTTGATATATTATGTACAGTATATTCTATATATTTGGTGAAATTTGACATTATAGGTACAGTATATAATATATGTTTGGTGAAATTTGATATTTTATATACAGTATATAATATATATTTGGTGAAATTTGATATATTATGTACAGTATATAATATTTATTTTTTGAAATTTTATATTTTATGTACAGTATATAATATATATTTGGTGGACTTTCATATTTTATGTACAGTATATAGTATATGTTTGGTGACATTTGATATTTTATGTACAGTGTATAATATATATTTGGTGAAATTTTATATTTTATGTACAGTATATAATATATATTTGGTGTACTTTCATATTTAATATACAGTATATAGTATATATTTGGTGACATTTGATATTTTATATACAATATATAATATATATTTGTTGAAATTTGATATTTTATGTACAGTATATAATATATATTTGGTGAAATTTTATATTTTATGTACAGTATATAATATATATTTAGTGAAATTTTATATTTTATGTACAGTATATAAGATATATTTGGTGTACTTTCATATTTTATGTACAGTATATAGTATATATTTGGTGACATTTGATATTTTATGTACAGTATATAATATATACTTTTTGAAATTTCATACTTTATGTACAGTATATAATATATATTTGGTGTACTTTCATATTTTATGTACAGTATATAGTATATATTTGGTGACATTTGATATTTTATGTACAGTGTATAATATATATTTGGTGAAATTTTATATTTTATGTACAGTATATAATATATATTTGGTGTACTTTCATATTTTATGTACAGTATATAGTATATATTTGGTGACATTTGATATTTTATATACAATAAATAAGATATGTTTCTTGTAATTTGATATTTTATGTACAGTACATACTATATATTTGGTGAAATTTTATATTTTATGTACAGTATATAAGATATATTTGCTGTACTTTCATATTTTATGTACAGTATATAGTATATATTTGGTGACATTTGATATTTTATGTACAGTATATAATATATATTTTTAGAAATTTTATATTTTATGTACAGTATATAATATATATTTGGTGTACTTTCATATTTTGTGTACAGTATATAGTATATATTTGGTGACTTTTGACATTTTATATACAGTATATAATATATATTTGTTGAAATTTGATATGTTATGTACATTATATAATATATATTTTTTGAAATTTTATATTTTATGTACAGTATATAATATATATTTGGTGTACTTTCATATTTTATGTACAGTATATAGTATATATTTGGTGACATTTGATATTTTATGTACAGTGTAATATATATTTGGTGAAATTTTATATTTTATGTACAGTATATAATATATATTTGGTGTACTTTCATATTTTATGTACTGTATATAGTGTATATTTGGTGACATTTGATATTTTATATACAATAAATAAGATATGTTTCTTGAAATTTGATATTTTATGTACAGTATATACTATATATTTGGTGAAATTTGACATTATAGGTACAGTATGTAATATATGTTTGGTGAAATTTGATATTTTATATACAGTATATAATATATATTTGGTGAAATTTGATATTTTATGTACAGTATATAATATATATTTTTTGAAATTTTATATTTTATGTACAGTATATAATATATATTTGGTGGACTTTCATATTTTATGTACAGTATATAGTATATATTTGGTGACCTTTGATATTTTATATACAGTGTATAATATATATTTGGTGAAATTTTATATTTTATGTACAGTATATAAGATATATTTGGTGTACTTTCATATTTTATGTACAGTATATAGTATATATTTGGTGACATTTGATATTTTATATACAATATATAATATATATTTGTTGAAATTTGATATTTTATGTACAGTATATAATATATATTTGGTGAAATTTTATATTTTATGTACAGTATATAAGATATATTTGGTGTACTTTCATATTTTATGTACAGTATATAGTATATATTTGGTGACATTTGATATTTTATATACAGTATATAATATATATTTGTTAAAATTTGATATTTTATGTACAGTATATAATATATATTTTTTGAAATTTTATATTTTATGTACAGTATATAATATATATTTGGTGAAATTTGATATTTTATATACAGTATATAATATATATTTGGTGAAATTTGATATTTTATGTACAGTATATAATATATATTTGTTGAAATTTGATATTTTATGTACAGTATATAATATATATTTGGTGTACTTTCATATTTTATTTACCGTATATAGTATATATTTGGTGACATTTGATATTTTATGTACAGTGTATAATATATATTTGGTGAAATTTTATATTTTATGTACAGTACATAATATATATTTGGTGTACTTTCATATTTTATGTACAGTATATAGTATATATTTGGTGACATTTGATATTTTATGTACAGTGTATAATATATATTTGTTGAAATTTGATATTTTATGTACAGAATATAATATATATTTGGTGTACTTTCATATTTTATGTACAGTATATAGTATATATTTGTTGACATTTGATATTTTATATACAATAAATAAGATATGTTTCTTGAAATTTGATATTTTATGTACAGTATATACTACAGATTTGGTGAAATTTTATATTTTATGTACAGTATATAAGATATATTTGGTGTACTTTCATATTTTATGTACAGTATATAGTATATATTTGGTGACATTTGATATTTTATGTACAGTATATAATATATATTTGTTGAAATTTTATATTTTATGTACAGTATATAATATATATTTGTTGTACTTTCATATTTTATTTACCGTATATAGTATATATTTGGTGACATTTGATATTTTATATACAATAAATAAGATATGTTTCTTGAAATTTGATATTTTATGTACAGTATATACTATATATTTGGTGAAATTTGACATTATAGGTACAGTATATAATATATGTTTGGTAAAATTTGATATTTTATATACAGTATATAATATATATTTGGTGAAATTTGGTATTTTATGTACAGAATATAATATATATTTTTTGAAATTTTATATTTTATGTACAGTATATAATGTATATTTGGTTTACTTTCATAATTTATGTACAGTATATAGTATATATTTGGTGACATTTGATATTTTATGTACAGTGTATAATATATATTTGGTGAAATTTTATATTTTATGTACAGTATATAATATATATTTGGTGTACTTTCATATTTTATGTACAGTATATAGTATATATTTGGTGACATTTGATATTTTATATACAATAAATAAGATATTATTCTTGAAATTTGATATTTTATGTACAGTATATACTATATGTTTGGTGAAATTTGATATTATAGGTACAGTATATAATATATATTTGGTGAAATTTGATATTTTATATACAGTATATAATATATATTTGGTGAAATTTGATATTTTATGTACAGTATATAATATATATTTGTTGAAATTTGATATTTTATGTACAGTATATAATATATATTTGGTGTACTTTCATATTTTATTTACCGTATATAGTATATATTTGGTGACATTTGATATTTTATGTACAGTGTATAATATATATTTGGTGAAATTTTATATTTTATGTACAGTATATAATATATATTTGGTGTACTTTCATATTTTATGTACAGTATATAGTATATATTTGGTGACATTTGATAATTTATATACAATAAATAATATATGTTTCTTGAAATTTGATATTTTATGTACAGTATATACTATATATTTGGTGAAATTTTATATTTTATATACCGTATATAATATATATTTGGTGTACTTTCATATTTTATGTACAGTATATAGTATATATTTGGTGACATTTGATATTTTATGTACAGTATATAATATATATTTTTTGAAATTTTATATTTTATGTACAGTATATAATATATATTTGTTGTACTTTCATATTTTGTGTACAGTATATAGTATATATTTGGTGACATTTGACATTTTATATACAGTATATAATATGTATTTGTTGAAATTTGATATTTTATGTACAGTATATAATATATATTTTTTGAAATTTTATATTTTATGTACAGTATATAATATATATTTGGTGTACTTTCATATTTTATGTACAGTATATAGTATATATTAGGTGACTTTTGACATTTTATATACAGTATATAATATACATTTGTTGAAATTTGATATCTTAAGTACAGTATATAATATATATTTTTTGAAATTTTATATTTTATGTACAGTATATAATATATATTTGTTGTACTTTCATATTTTATGTACAGTATATAGTATATATTTGGTGACATTTGATATTTTATGTACAGTGTATAATATATATTTGGTGAAATTTTATATTTTATGTACAGTATATAATATATATTTGGTGTACTTTCATATTTTATGTACAGTATATAGTATATATTTGGTGACATTTGATATTTTATGTACAGTGTATAATATATATTTGTTGAAATTTGATATTTTATGTACAGAATATAATATATATTTGGTGTACTTTCATATTTTATGTACAGTATATAGTATATATTTGTTGACATTTGATATTTTATATACAATAAATAATATATGTTTCTTGAAATTTGATATTTTATGTACAGTATATACTATATATTTGGTGAAATTTTATATTTTATATACCGTATATAATATATATTTGGTGTACTTTCATATTTTATGTACAGTATATAGTATATATTAGGTGACTTTTGACATTTTATATACAGTATATAATATATATTTGTTGAAATTTGATATCTTAAGTACAGTATATAATATATATTTTTTGAAATTTTATATTTTATGTACAGTATATAATATATATTTGGTGTACTTTCATATTTTATGTACAGTATATAGTATATATTTGGTGACATTTGATATTTTATATACAATAAATAAGATATTATTCTTGAAATTTGATATTTTATGTACAGTATATACTATATGTTTGGTGAAATTTATATTATAGGTACAGTATATAATATATATTTGGTGAAATTTGATATTTTATATACAGTATATAATATATATTTGGTGAAATTTGATATTTTATGTACAGTATATAATATATATTTGTTGAAATTTGATATTTTATGTACAGTATATAATATATATTTGGTGTACTTTCTTATTTTATTTACCGTATATAGTATATATTTGGTGACATTTGATATTTTATGTACAGTGTATAATATATATTTGGTGAAATTTTATATTTTATGTACAGTACATAATATATATTTGGTGTACTTTCATATTTTATGTCCAGTATATAGTATATATTTGGTGACATTTGATATTTTATGTACAGTGTATAATATATATTTGTTGAAATTTGATATTTTATGTACAGAATATAATATATATTTGGTGTACTTTCATATTTTATGTACAGTATATAGTATATATTTGTTGACATTTGATATTTTATATACAATAAATAAGATATGTTTCTTGAAATTTGATATTTTATGTACAGTATATACTATAGATTTGGTGAAATTTTATATTTTATGTACAGTATATAATATATATTTGGTGTACTTTCATATTTTATTTACCGTATATAGTATATATTTGGTGACATTTGATATTTTATGTACAGTGTATAATATATATTTGGTGAAATTTTATATTTTATGTACAGTACATAATATATATTTGGTGTACTTTCATATTTTATGTACAGTATATAGTATATATTTGGTGACATTTGATATTTTATATACAATAAATAATATATGTTTCTTGAAATTTGATATTTTATGTACAGTATATACTATATATTTGGTGAAATTTTATATTTTATATACCGTATATAATATATATTTGGTGTACTTTCATATTTTATGTACAGTATATAGTATATATTTGGTGACATTTGATATTTTATGTACAGTATATAATATATATTTTTTGAAATTTTATATTTTATGTACAGTATATAATATATATTTGTTGTACTTTCATATTTTGTGTACAGTATATAGTATATATTTGGTGACATTTGACATTTTATATACAGTATATAATATATATTTGTTGAAATTTGATATTTTATGTACAGTATATAATATATATTTTTTGAAATTTTATATTTTATGTACAGTATATAATATATATTTGGTGTACTTTCATATTTTATGTACAGTATATAGTATATATTAGGTGACTTTTGATATTTTATATACAGTATATAATATATATTTGTTGAAATTTGATATCTTAAGTACAGTATATAATATATATTTTTTGAAATTTGATATTTTATGTACAGTATATAATATATATTTTTTGAAATTTTATATTTTATGTACCGTATATAATATATATTTGGTGTACTTTCATATTTTATGTACAGTATATAGTATGTATTTTGTGACATTTGATATTTTATGTACAGTGTATAATATATATTTGGTGAAATTTTATATTTTATGTACAGTATATAATATATATTTGGTGTACTTTCATATTTTATGTACAGTATATAGTATATATTTGGTGACATTTGATATTTTATATACAGTATATAATATATATTTGTAGAAATTTGATATTTTATGTACAGTATATAATATATATTTTTTGAAATTTTATATTTTATGTATAGTATGTAATATATATTTGGTGTACTTTCATATTTTATGTACAGTATATAGTATATATTTGGTGACATTTGATATTTTATGTACAGTGTATAATATATATTTGGTGAAATTTTAAATTTTATGTACAGTATATATTATATATTTGGTGTACTTTCATATTTTATGTACAGTATATAGTATATATTTGGTGACATTTGATATTTTATGTACAGTGTATAATATATGTTTGGTGAAATATTATATTTTATGTACAATACATAATATATATTTGGTGTACTTTCATATTTAATGTACAGTATATAGCATATATTTGGTGACATTTTATATTTTATATACAATATATAATATATATTTGTTGAAATTTGATATTTTATGTACAGTATATAATATATAGTTGGTGAAATTTTACATTTTATGTACAGTATATAAGATATATTTGGTGTACTTTCATATTTTATGTACAGTATATAGTATATATTTGGTAACATTTGATATTTTATGTACAGTGTATAATATATATTTGGTGAAATTTTATATTTTATGTACAGTATATAATATATATTTTGTGTACTTTCATATTTTATGTACGGTATATAGTATATATTTGGTGACATTTGATATTTAATATACAATAAATAAGATATTATTCTTGAAATTTGATATTTTATGTACAGTATATACTATATGTTTGGTGAAATTTGATATTATAGGTGCAGTATATTATATATATTTGTTGAAATTTGATATTTTATGTACAGTATATAATATATATTTGGTGAAATTTTATATTTTATGTGCAGTATATAAGATTTATTTGGTGTACTTTCATATTTTATGTACAGTATATAGTATATATTTGGTGAGATTTGATATTTTATGTACAGTATATATTATATATTTGTTAAAATTTGATATTTTATGTACAGTATATAATATATATTTTTTGAAATTTTATATTTTATGTACAGTATATAATATATATTTGGTGTACTTTCATATTTTATTTGCAGTATATAGTATATATTTGGTGACATTTGATATTTTATGTACAGTGTATAATATATATTTGGTGAAATTTTATATTTTATGTACAGTATATAATATATATTTGGTGTACTTTCATATTTTATGTACAGTATATAGTATATATTTGGTGACATTTGATATTTTATGTACAGTGTATAATATATATTTGGTGAAATTTTATATTTTATGTACAGTATATAATATATATTTGGTGTACTTTCATATTTTATGTACAGTATATAGTATATATTTGGTAACATTTGATATTTTATATACAATAAATAAGATATTATTCTTGAAATTTGATATTTTATTTACAGTATATACTATATGTTTGGTGAAATTTGATATTATAGGTACAGTATATAATATATATTTGGTGAAATTTGATATTTTATATACAGTACATAATATATATTCGTTAAAATTTGATATTTTATGTACAGTATATAATATATATTTTTTGAAATTTTATATTTTATGTACAGTATATAATATATATTTGGTGGACTTTCATATTTTATGTACAGTATATAGTATATATTTGGTGACCTTTGATATTTTATGTACAGTGTATAATATATATTTGGTGAAATTTTATATTTTATGTACAGTATATAATATATATTTGGTGAACTTTCATATTTTATGTACAGTATATAGTATATATTTGGTGACATTTGATATTGTATATACAATATATAATATATATTTGTTGAAATTTGATATTTTATGTACAGTATATAATATATATTTGGTGAAATTTTATATTTTATGTACAGTATATAAGATATATTTGGTGTACTTTCATATTTTATGTACAGTATATAGTATATATTTGGTGACATTTGATATTTTATGTACAGTGTATAATATATATTTGGTGAAATTTTATATTTTATGTACAGTATATAATATATATTTGGTGTACTTTCATATTTTATGTACAGTATATAGTATATATTTGGTGACATTTGATATTTAATATACAATATATAATATATATTTGTTGAAATTTGATATTTTATGTACAGTATATAATATATATTTGGTGAAATTTTATATTTTATGTACAGTATATAAGATATATTTGGTGTACTTTCATATTTTATGTACAGTATATAGTATATATTTGGTGACATTTGATATTTTATATACAATAAATAAGATATTATTCTTGAAATTTGATATTTATGTACAGTATATACTATATGTTTGGTGAAATTTGATATTATAGGTACAGTATATAATATATATTTGGTGAAATTTGATATTTTATATACAGTATATAATATATATTTGTTAAAATTTGATATTTTATGTACAGTATATAATATATATTTTTTGAAATTTTATATTATATGTACAGTATATAAAATATATTTGGTGTACTTTCATATTTTATGTACAGTATATAGTATATATTTGGTGACATTTGATATTTTATGTACAGTGTATAATATATATTTGGTGAAATTTTATATTTTATGTACAGTATAAAATATATATGTGGTGTACTTTCATATTTCATGTACAGTATATAGTATATATATGGTGACATTTGATATTTTATATACAATAAATAAGGTATTATTCTTGAAATTTGATATTTTATGTACAGTATATACTATATGTTTGGTGAAATTTGATATTATAGGTACAGTATATAATATATATTTGGTGAAATTTGATATTTTATGTACAGTATATAATATATATTTGTTGAAATTTGATATTTTATGTACAGTATATAATATATATTTGGTGTACTTTCATAGTTTATTTACAGTATATAGAATATATTTGGTGACATTTGATATTTTATGTACAGTATATAATATATATTTGTTGAAATTTGATATTTTATGTATAGTATGTAATATATATTTGGTGAAATTTTATATTTCATATACCGTATATAATATATATTTGGTGTACTTTCATATTTTATGTACAGTATATAGTATATATTTGGTGACATTTGATATTTTATGTACAGTATATAATATATATTTTTTGAAATTTTATATTTTATGTACAGTATATAATATATATTTGGTGTACATTCATATTTTGTGTACAGTATATAGTATATATTTGGTGACTTTTGACATTTTATATACACTATATAATATATATTTTTTGAAATTTGATATTTTATGTACAGTATATAATATATATTTTTTGAAATTTTATATTTTATGTACAGTATATAATATATATTTGGTGTACTTTCATATTTTATGTACAGTATATAGTATATATTTGGTGACATTTGATATTTTATGTACAGTGTATAATATATATTTGGTGAAATTTTATATTTTATGTACAGTATATAATATATATTTGGTGTACTTTCATATTTTATGTACTGTATATAGTGTATATTTGGTGACATTTGATATTTTATATACAATAAATAAGATATGTTTCTTGAAATTTGATATTTTATGTACGGTATATACTATATATTTGGTGAAATTTGACATTATAGGTACAGTATATAATATATGTTTGGTGAAATTTGATATTTTATATACAGTATATAATATATATTTGGTGAAATTTGATATTTTATGTACAGTATATAATATATATTTTTCGAAATTTTATATTTTATGTACAGTATATAATATATATTTGGTGGACTTTCATATTTTATGTACAGTATATAGTATATATTTGGTGACCTTTGATATTTTATATACAGTGTATAATATATATTTGGTGAAATTTTATATTTTATGTACAGTATATAAGATATATTTGGTGTACTTTCATATTTTATGTACAGTATATAGTATATATTTGGTGACATTTGATATTTTATATACAATATATAATATATATTTGTTGAAATTTGATATTTTATGTACAGTAAACAATATATATTTGGTGAAATTTTATATTTTATGTACAGTATATAAGATATATTTGGTTTACTTTCATATTTTATGTACAGTATATAGTATATATTTGGTGACATTTGATATTTTATATACAGTATATAATATATATTTCTTAAAATTTGATATTTTATGTACAGTATATAATATATATTTTTTGAAATTTTATATTTTATGTACAGTATATAATATATATTTGGTGTACTTTCATATTTTATGTACAGTATATAGTATATGTTTGGTGACATTTGATATTTTATGTACAGTGTATAATATATATTTGGTGAAATTTTATATTTTATGTACAGTATATAATATATATTTGGTGTACTTTCATATTTTATGTACAGTATATAGTATATATTTGGTGACATTTGATATTTTATATACAACAAATAAGATATTATTCTTGAAATTTGATATTTTATGTACAGTATATACTATATGTTTGGTGAAATTTGATATTATAGGTACAGTATATAATATATATTTGGTGAAATTTGATATTTTATATACAGTATATAATATATATATGGTGAAATTTGATATTTTATGTACAGTATATAATATATATTTTTTGAAATTTTATATTTTATGTACAGTATATAATATATATTTGGTGTACTTTCATATTTTATTTACAGTATATAGTATACTTTTGGTGACAGTTGATATGTTATGTACAGTGTATACTATATATTTGGTGAAATTTTATATTTTATGTACAGTATATAATATATATTTGGTGTACTTTCATATTTTATGTACAGTATATAGTATATATTTGGTGACATTTGATATTTTATGTACAGTGTATAATATATATTTGTTGAAATTTGTTATTTTATGTACAGAATATAATATATATTTGGTGTACTTTCATATTTTATGTACAGTATATGGTATATATTTGTTGACATTTGATATTTTATATACAATAAATAAGATATGTTTCTTGAAATTTGATATTTTATGTACAGTATATACTATATATTTGGTGAAATTTTATATTTTATGTACAGTATATAAGATATATTTGGTGTACTTTCATATTTTATGTACAGTATATAGTATATATTTGGTGACATTTGATATTTTATGTACAGTATATAATATTTATTTGTTGAAATTTGATATTTTATGTATAGTGTATAATATATATTTGGTGAAATTTCATATTTTATATACCGTATATAATATATATTTGGTGTACTTTCATATTTTATGAACAGTATATAGTATATATTTGGAGACATTTGATATTTTATGTACAGTATATAATATATATTTGGTGAAATTTTATATTTTATGTACAGTATATAAGATATATTTGGTGTACTTTCATATTTTATGTACAGTATATAGTATATATTTGGTGATATTTGATATTTTATATACAATAAATCAGATATGTTTCTTGAAATTTGATATTTTATGTACAGGATATACTATATATTTGGTGAAATTTTATATTTTATGTACAGTATATAAGATATATTTGGTGTACTTTCATATTTTATGTACAGTATATAGTATATATTTGGTGACATTTGATATTTTATGTACAGTATATAATATATATTTGTTGAAATTTGATATTTTATTTATAGTATATAATATATATTTGGTGAAATTTCATATTTTATATACCGTATATAATATATATTTGGTGTACTTTCATATTTTATGTACAGTATATAGTATATATTTGGTGACATTTGATATTTTATGTACAGTATATAATATATATTTGGTGAAATTTTATATTTTATGTACAGTATATAATATATATTTGGTGTACTTTCATATTTTATTTACAGTATATAGTACTTTTGGTGACATTTGATATTTTATGTACAGTGTATAATATATATTTGGTGAAATTTTATATTTTATGTACAGTATATAATATATATTTGGTGTACTTTCATATTTTATGTACAGTATATAGTATATATTTGTTGACATTTGATATTTTATATACAATAAATAAGATATGTTTCTTGAAATTTGATATTTTATGTACAGTATATACTATATATTTGGTGAAATTTTATATTTTATGTACAGTATATAAGATATATTTGGTGTACTTTCATATTTTATGTACAGTATATAGTATATATTTGGTGACATTTGATATTTTATGTACAGTATATAATATATATTTGTTGAAATTTGATATTTTATGTATAGTATATAATATATATTTGGTGAAATTTCATATTTTATATACCGTATATAATATATATTTGGTGTACATTCATATTTTATGTACAGTATATAGTATATATTTGGTGACATTTGATATTTTATGTACAGTATATAATATATATTTGGTGAAATTTTATATTTTATGTACAGTATATAAGATATATTTGGTGTACTTTCATATTTTGTGTACAGTATATAGTATATATTTGGTGACTTTTGACGTTTTATATACAGTATACAATATATATTTGTTGAAATTTGATGTCTTATGTACAGTATATAATATATATTTTTTGAAATTTTATATTTTATGTACATTATATAATATATATTTGGTGTACTTTCATATTTTATGTACAGTATATAGTATATATTTGGTGACATTTGATATTTTATGTACAGTGTATAATATATATTTGGTGACATTTTATATTTTATGTACAGTATATAATATATATTTGGTGTACTTTCATATTTTATGTACAGTATATAGTGTATATTTGGTGACATTTGATATTTTATATACAATAAATAAGATAAGTTTCTTGAAATTTGATATTTTATGTACAGTATATACTATATATTTGGTGAAATTTGACATTATAGGTACAGTATATAATATATGTTTGGTGAAATTTGATATTTTATATACAGTATATAATATATATTTGGTGAAATTTGATATTTTATGTACAGTATATAATATATATTTTTTTAAATTTTATATTATATGTACAGTATATAATATATATTTGGTGGACTTTCATATTTTATGTACAGTATATAGTATATATTTGGTGACCTTTGATATTTTATGTACAGTGTATAATATATATTTGGTGAAATTTTATACTTTATGTACAGTATATAATATATATTTGGTGTACTTTCATATTTTATGTACAGTATATAGTATATATTAGGTGATATTTGATATTTTATATACAATATATAATATATATTTGTTGAAATTTGATATTTTATGTACAGTATATACTATATATTTGGTGAAATTTTATATTTTATGTACAGTATATAAGATATATTTGGTGTACTTTCATATTTTATGTACAGTATATAGTATATATTTGGTGATATTTGATATTTTATATACAATAAATCAGATATGTTTCTTGAAATTTGATATTTTATGTACAGGATATACTATATATTTGGTGAAATTTTATATTTTATGTACAGTATATAAGATATATTTGGTGTACTTTCATATTTTATGTACAGTATATAGTATATATTTGGTGACATTTGATATTTTATGTACAGTATATAATATATATTTGGTGAAATTTTATATTTTATGTACAGTATATAATATATATTTGGTGTACTTTCATATTTTGTGTACAGTATATAGTATATATTTGATGACTTGACATTTTATATACAGTATATAATATATATTTGTTGAAATTTGATATCTTATGTACAGTATATTATATATATTTTTTGAAATTTTATATTTTATGTACAGTATATAATATATATTTGGTGTACTTTCATATTTTATGTACAGTATATAGTATATATTTGGTGACATTTGATATTTTATGTACAGTGTATAATATATATTTGGTGAAATTTTATATTTTATGTACTGTATATAATATATATTTGGAGTAATTTCATATTTCATCTACACTATATAGTGTACATTTGGTGACATTTGATATTTTATATACAATAAATAAGTTATGTTTCTTGAAATTTGATATTTTATGTACAGTATATACTATATATTTGGTGAAATTTGACATTATAGGTACAGTATATAATATATGTTTGGTGAAATTTGATATTTTATATACAGTATATAATATATATTTGGTGAAATTTGATATTTTATGTAAAGTATATAATATATATTTTTTGAAATTTTATATTATATGTACAGTATATAATATATATTTGGTGGACTTTCATATTTTATGTACAGTATACAGTATATATTTGGTGACCTTTGATATTTTATGTACAGTGTAAAATATATATTTGGTGAAATTTTATATTTTATGTACAGTATATAAGATATATTTGGTGTACTTTCATATTTTATGTACAGTATATAGTATATATTTGGTGACATTTGATATTTTATATACAATATATAATATATATTTGTTGAAATTTGATATTTTATGTACAGTATATACTATATATTTGGTGAAATTTGACATTATAGGTACAGTATGTAATATATGTTTGGTGAAATTTGATATTTTATATACAGTATATAATATATATTTGGTGAAATTTGATATTTTATGTACAGTATATAATATATATTTTTTGAAATTTCATATTTTATGTACAGTATATAGTATATATTTGGTGACATTTGATATTTTATGTACAGTGTATAATATATATTTGTTGAAATTTTATATTTTATGTACAGTATATAATACATATTTGGTGTACTTTCATATTTTATGTACAGTATATAGTATTTATTTGGTGACATTTGATATTTTATATACAATAAATAGATATTATTCTTGAAATTTGATATTTTATGTACAGTATATACTATATGTTTGGTGAAATTTGATATTATAGGTACAGTATATAATATATATTTGGTGAAATTTGATATTTTATATACAGTATATAATATATATTTGTTAAAATTTGATATTTTATGTACAGTATATAATATATATTTTTTGTAATTTTATATTTTATGTACAGTATATAATATATATTTGGTGTACTTTCATATTTTATGTACAGTATATAGTATATATTTGGTGACATTTGATATTTTATGTACAGTGTATAATATATATTTGGTGAAATTTTATATTTTATGTACAGTATAAAATATATATGTGGTGTACTTTCATATTTTATGTACAGTATATAGTATATATATGGTGACATTTGATATTTTATGTACAGTGTATAATATATATTTGGTGAAATTTTATATTTTATGTACAGTATAAAATATATATGTGGTGTACTTTCATATTTTATGTACAGTATATAGTATATATATGGTGACATTTGATATTTTATATACAATAAATAAGGTATTATTCTTGAAATTTGATATTTTATGTACAGTATATACTATATGTTTGGTGAAATTTGATATTATAGGTACAGTATATAATATATATTTGGTGAAATTTGACATTTTATATACAGTATATAATATATATTTGGTGAAATTTGATATTTTATGTACAGTATATAATATATATTTGTTGAAATTTGATATTTTATGTACAGTATATAATATATATTTGGTGTACTTTCATAGTTTATTTACAGTATATAGAATATATTTGGTGACATTTGATATTTTATATACAATATATAATATATATTTGTTGAAATTTGATATTTTATGTACAGTATATACTATATATTTGGTGAAATTTGACATTAAAGGTACAGTATATAATATATGTTTGGTGAAATTTGATATTTTATATACAGTATATAATATATATTTGGTGAAATTTGATATTTTATGTACAGTATATAATATATATTTTTTGAAATTTCATATTTTATGTACAGTATATAGTATATATTTGGTGACATTTGATATTTTATGTACAGTGTATAATATATATTTGGTGAAATTTTATATTTTATGTACAGTATATAATACATATTTGGTGTACTTTCATATTTTATGTACAGTATATAGTATTTATTTGGTGACATTTGATATTTTATATACAATAAATAAGATATTATTCTTGAAATTTGATATTTTATGTACAGTATATACTATATGTTTGGTGAAATTTGATATTATAGGTACAGTATATAATATATATTTGGTGAAATTTGATATTTTGTATACAGTATATAATATATATTTGTTAAAATTTGATATTTTATGTACAGTATATAATATATATTTTTTGAAATTTTATATTTTATGTACAGTATATAATATATATTTGGTGGACTTTCATATTTTATGTACAGTATATAGTATATATTTTGTGACCTTTGATATTTTATGTACAGTGTATAATATATATTTGGTGAAATTTTATATTTTATGTACAGTATATAATATATATTTGGTGTAATTTCATATTTTATGTACAGTATATAGTATATATTTGGTGACAATTGATATTTTATATACAATATATAATATATATTTGTTGAAATTTGATATTTTATGTACAGTATATAATATATATTTGGTTAAATTTTATATTTTATGTACAGTATATAAGATATATTTGGTGTACTTTCATATTTTATGTACAGTATATAGTATATATTTGGTGACATTTGATACTTTATATACAGTATATAATATATATTTGTTAAAATTTGATATTTTATGTACAGTATATAATATATATTTTTTGAAATTTTATACTTTATGTACAGTATATAATATATATTTGGTGTAACTTCATATTTTGTGTACAGTATATAGTATATATTTGGTGACATTTGATATTTTATATACAGTAAATGAGATATGTTTCTTGAAATTTGATATTTTATGTACAGTATATAGTATATATTTGGTGACATTTGATATTTTATGTACAGTGTATAATATATATTTGGTGAAATTTTATATTTTATGTACAGTATATAATATATATTTGGTGTACTTTCATATTTTATGTACAGAATTTAGTATATATTTGGTGACATTTGATATTTTATATATAATAAATAAGATATTATTCTTGAAATTTGATATTTTATGTACAGTATATACTATATGTTTGGTGCAATTTGATATTATAGGTACAGTATATCATATATATTTGGTGAAATTTGATATTTTGTATACAGTATATAATATATATTTGTTAAAATTTGATATTTTATGTACAGTATATAATATATATTTTTTGAAATTTTATATTTTATGTACAGTATATAATATATATTTGGTGGACTTTCATATTTTATGTACAGTATATAGTATATATTTTGTGACCTTTGATATTTTATGTACAGTGTATAATATATATTTGGTGAAATTTTATATTTTATGTACAGTATATAATATATATTTGGTGTACTTTCATATTTTATGTACAGTATATAGTATATATTTGGTGACATTTGATATTTTATATACAGTATATAATATATATTTGTTAAAATTTTATATTTTATGTACAGTATATAATATATATTTTTTGAAATTTTATATTTTATGTACAGTATATAATATATATTTGGTGTACTTTCATACTTTATGTACAGTATATAGTATATATTTGGTGACATTTGATATTTTATGTACAGTGTATAATATATATTTGGTGAAATTTTATATTTTATGTACAGTATATAATATATATTTGGTGTACTTTCATATTTTATGTACAGTATATAGTATATATTTGGTGACATTTGATATTTTATATACAATAAATAAGATATTATTCTTGAAATTTGATATTTTATGTACAGTATATACTATATGTTTGGTGAAATTTGATATTATAGGTACAGTATATAATATATATTTGTTGAAATTTGATATTTTATGTACAGTATATAATATATATTTGGTGTACTTTCATATTTTATGTACAGTATATAAGACATATTTGGTGTACTTTCATATTTTATGTACAGTATATAGTATATATTTGGTGACATTTGATATTTTATATACAGTATATAATATATATTTGGTGTACTTTCATATTTTATGTACAGTATATAGTATATATTTGGTGACATTTGATATTTTATATACAATAAATAAGATATTATTCTTGAAATTTGATATTTTATGTACAGTATATACTATATGTTTGGTGAAATTTGATATTATAGGTACAGTATATAATATATATTTGTTGAAATTTGATATTTTATGTACAGTATATAATATATATTTGGTGTAATTTCATATTTTATGTACAGTATATAGTATATATTTGGTGACATTTGATATTTTATATACAATATATAATATATATTTGTTGAAATTTGATATTTTATGTACAGTATATAATATATATTTGGTGAAATTTTATATTTTATGTACAGTATATAAGATATATTTGGTGTACTTTCATATTTTATGTACAGTATATAGTATATATTTGGTGACATTTGATACTTTATATACAGTATATAATATATATTTGTTAAAATTTGATATTTTATGCACAGTATATAATATATATTTTTTGAAATTTTATACTTTATGTACAGTATATAATATATATTTGGTGTAACTTCATATTTTGTGTACAGTATATAGTATATATTTGGTGACATTTGATATTTTATATACATTAAATGAGATATGTTTCTTGAAATTTGATATTTTATGTACAGTATATAGTATATATTTGGTGACATTTGATATTTTATGTACAGTGTATAATATATATTTGGTGAAATTTTATATTTTATGTACAGTATATAATATATATTTGGTGTACTTTCATATTTTATGTACAGAATATAGTATATATTTGGTGACATTTGATATTTTATATATAATAAATAAGATATTATTCTTGAAATTTGATATGTTATGTACAGTATATACTATATGTTTGGTGAAATTTGATATTATAGGTACAGTATATAATATATATTTGGTGAAATTTGATATTTCGTATACAGTATATAATATATATTTGTTAAAATTTGATATTTTATGTACAGTATATAATATATATTTTTTGAAATTTTATATTTTATGTACAGTATATAATATGTATTTGGTGGACTTTCATATTTTATGTACAGTATATAGTATATATTTTGTGACCTTTGATATTTTATGTACAGTGTATAATATATATTTGGTGAAATTTTATATTTTATGTACAGTATATAATATATATTTGGTGTACTTTCATATTTTATGTACAGTATATAGTATATATTTGGTGACATTTGATATTTTATATACAGTATATAATATATATTTGTTAAAATTTTATATTTTATGTACAGTATATAATATATATTTTTTGAAATTTTATATTTTATGTACAGTATATAATATATATTTGGTGTACTTTCATACTTTATGTACAGTATATAGTATATATTTGGTGACATTTGATATTTTATGTACAGTGTATAATATATATTTGGTGAAATTTTATATTTTATGTACAGTATATAGTATATATTTGGTGTACTTTCATATTTTATGTACAGTATATAGTATATATTTGGTGACATTTGATATTTTATATACAATAAATAAGATATTATTCTTGAAATTTGATATTTTATGTACAGTATATACTATATGTTTGGTGAAATTTGATATTATAGGTACAGTATATAATATATATTTGTTGAAATTTGATATTTTATGTACAGTATATAATATATATTTGGTGTACTTTCATATTTTATGTACAGTATATAAGATATATTTGGTGTACTTTCATATTTTATGTACAGTATATAGTATATATTTGGTGACATTTGATATTTTATATACAGTATATAATATATATTTGGTGTACTTTCATATTTTATGTACAGTATATAGTATATATTTGGTGACATTTGATATTTTATATACAATAAATAAGATATTATTCTTGAAATTTGATATTTTATGTACAGTATATACTATATGTTTGGTGAAATTTGATATTATAGGTACAGTATATAATATATATTTGGTGAAATTTGATATTTTGTATACAGTATATAATATATATTTGTTAAAATTTGATATTTTATGTACAGTATATAATATATATTATTTGAAATTTTATATTTTATGTACAGTATATAATATATATTTGGTGGACTTTCATATTTTATGTACAGTATATAGTATATATTTTGTGACCTCTGATATTTTATGTACAGTGTATAATATATATTTGGTGAAATTTTATATTTTATGTACAGTATATAATATATATTTGGTGTAATTTCATATTTTATGTACAGTATATAGTATATATTTGGTGACATTTGATATTTTATATACAATATATAATATATATTTGTTGAAATTTGATATTTTATGTACAGTATATAATATATATTTGGTGAAATTTTATATTTTATGTACAGTATATAAGATATATTTGGTGTACTTTCATATTTTATGTACAGTATATAGTATATATTTGGTGACATTTGATACTTTATATACAGTATATAATATATATTTGTTAAAATTTGATATTTTATGTACAGTATATAATATATATTTTTTGAAATTTTATACTTTATGTACAGTATATAATATATATTTGGTGTAACTTCATATTTTGTGTACAGTATATAGTATATATTTGGTGACATTTGATATTTTATATACAGTAAATGAGATATGTTTCTTGAAATTTGATATTTTATGTACAGTATATAGTATATATTTGGTGACATTTGATATTTTATGTACAGTGTATAATATATATTTGGTGAAATTTTATATTTTATGTACAGTATATAATATATATTTGGTGAACTTTCATATTTTATGTACAGTATATAGTATATATTTGGTGACATTTGATATTGTATATACAATATATAATATATATTTGTTGAAATTTGATATTTTATGTACAGTATATAATATATATTTGGTGAAATTTTATATTTTATATACAGTATATAAGATATATTTGGTGTACTTTCATATTTTATGTACAGTATATAGTATATATTTGGTGACATTTGATATTTTATGTACAGTGTATAATATATATTTGGTGAAATTTTATATTTTATGTACAGTATATAATATATATTTGGTGTACTTTCATATTTTATGTACAGTATATAGTATATATTTGGTGACATTTGATATTTAATATACAATATATAATATATATTTGTTGAAATTTGATATTTTATGTACAGTATATAATATATATTTGGTGAAATTTTATATTTTATGTACAGTATATAAGATATATTTGGTGTACTTTCATATTTTATGTACAGTATATAGTATATATTTGGTGACATTTGATATTTTATATACAATAAATAAGATATTATTCTTGAAATTTGATATTTATGTACAGTATATACTATATGTTTGGTGAAATTTGATATTATAGGTACAGTATATAATATATATTTGGTGAAATTTGATATTTTATATACAGTATATAATATATATTTGTTAAAATTTGATATTTTATGTACAGTATATAATATATATTTTTTGAAATTTTATATTATATGTACAGTATATAAAATATATTTGGTGTACTTTCATATTTTATATACAGTATATAGTATATATTTGGTGACATTTGATATTTTATGTACAGTGTATAATATATATTTGGTGAAATTATATATTTTATGTACAGTATAAAATATATATGTGGTGTACTTTCATATTTCATGTACAGTATATAGTATATATATGGTGACATTTGATATTTTATATACAATAAATAAGGTATTATTCTTGAAATTTGATATTTTATGTACAGTATATACTATATGTTTGGTGAAATTTGATATTATAGGTACAGTATATAATATATATTTGGTGAAATTTGATATTTTATGTACAGTATATAATATATATTTGTTGAAATTTGATATTTTATGTACAGTATATAATATATATTTGGTGTACTTTCATAGTTTATTTACAGTATATAGAATATATTTGGTGACATTTGATATTTTATGTACAGTATATAATATATATTTGTTGAAATTTGATATTTTATGTATAGTATATAATATATATTTGGTGAAATTTTATATTTCATATACCGTATATAATATATATTTGGTGTACTTTCATATTTTATGTACAGTATATAGTATATATTTGGTGACATTTGATATTTTATGTACAGTATATAATATATATTTTTTGAAATTTTATATTTTATATACAGTATATAATATATATTTGGTGTACATTCATATTTTGTGTACAGTATATAGTATATATTTGGTGACTTTTGACATTTTATATACACTATATAATATATATTTTTTGAAATTTGATATTTTATGTACAGTATATAATATATATTTTTTGAAATTTTATATTTTATGTACAGTATATAATATATATTTGGTGTACTTTCATATTTTATGTACAGTATATAGTATATATTTGGTGACATTTGATATTTTATGTACAGTGTATAATATATATTTGGTGAAATTTTATATTTTATGTACAGTATATAATATATATTTGGTGTACTTTCATATTTTATGTACTGTATATAGTGTATATTTGGTGACATTTGATATTTTATATACAATAAATAAGATATGTTTCTTGAAATTTGATATTTTATGTACAGTATATACTATATATTTGGTGAAATTTGACATTATAGGTACAGTATATAATATATGTTTGGTGAAATTTGATATTTTATATACAGTATATAATATATATTTGGTGAAATTTGATATTTTATGTACAGTATATAATATATATTTTTTGAAATTTTATATTTTATGTACAGTATATAATATATATTTGGTGGACTTTCATATTTTATGTACAGTATATAGTATATATTTGGTGACCTTTGATATTTTATATACAGTGTATAATATATATTTGGTGAAATTTTATATTTTATGTACAGTATATAAGATATATTTGGTGTACTTTCATATTTTATGTACAGTATATAGTATATATTTGGTGACATTTGATATTTTATATACAATATATAATATATATTTGTTGAAATTTGATATTTTATGTACAGTAAATAATATATATTTGGTGAAATTTTACATTTTATGTACAGTATATAAGATATATTTGGTGTACTTTCATATTTTACGTACAGTATATAGTATATATTTGGTGACATTTGATATTTTATATACAGTATATAATATATATTTCTTAAAATTTGATATTTTATGTACAGTATATAATATATATTTTTTGAAATTTTATATTTTATGTACAGTATATAATATATATTTGGTGTACTTTCATATTTTATGTACAGTATATAGTATATGTTTGGTGACATTTGATATTTTATGTACAGTGTATAATATATATTTGGTGAAATTTTATATTCTATGTACAGTATATAATATATATTTGGTGTACTTTCATATTTTATATACAGTATATAGTATATATTTGGTGACATTTGATATTTTATATACAACATATAAGATATTATTCTTGAAATTTGATATTTTATGTACAGTATATACTATATGTTTGGTGAAATTTGATATTATAGGTACAGTATATAATATATATTTGGTGAAATTTGATATTTTATATACAGTATATAATATATATATGATGAAATTTGATATTTTATGTACAGTATATAATATATATTTTTTGAAATTTTATATTTTATGTACAGTATATAATATATATTTGGTGTACTTTCATATTTTATTTACAGTATATAGTATACTTTTGGTGACAGTTGATATGTTATGTACAGTGTATACTATATATTTGGTGAAATTTTATATTTTATGTACAGTATATAATATATATTTGGTGTACTTTCATATTTTATGTACGGTATATAGTATATATTTGGTGACATTTGATATTTTATGTACAGTGTATAATATATATTTGTTGAAATTTGTTATTTTATGTACAGAATATAATATATATTTGGTGTACTTTCATATTTTATGTACAGTATATAGTATATATTTGTTGACATTTGATATTTTATATACAATAAATAAGATATGTTTCTTGAAATTTGATATTTTATGTACAGTATATACTATATATTTGGTGAAATTTTATATTTTATGTACAGTATATAAGATATATTTGGTGTACTTTCATATTTTATGTACAGTATATAGTATATATTTGGTGACATTTGATATTTTATGTACAGTGTATAATATATATTTGTTGAAATTTGATATTTTATGTATAGTATATAATATATATTTGGTGAAATTTCATATTTTATATACCGTATATAATATATATTTGGTGTACATTCATATTTTATGTACAGTATATAGTATATATTTGGAGACATTTGATATTTTATGTACAGTATATAATATATATTTGGTGAAATTTTATATTTTATGTACAGTATATAAGATATATTTGGTGTACTTTCATATTTTATGTACAGTATATAGTATATATTTGGTGATATTTGATATTTTATATACAATAAATCAGATATGTTTCTTGAAATTTGATATTTTATGTACAGGATATACTATATATTTGGTGAAATTTTATATTTTATGTACAGTATATAAGATATATTTGGTGTACTTTCATATTTTATGTACAGTATATAGTATATATTTGGTGACATTTGATATTTTATGTACAGTATATAATATATATTTGTTGAAATTTGATATTTTATTTATAGTATATAATATATATTTGGTGAAATTTCATATTTTATATACCGTATATAATATATATTTGGTGTACTTTCATATTTTATGTACAGTATATAGTATATATTTGGTGACATTTGATATTTTATGTACAGTATATAATATATATTTGGTGAAATTTTATATTTTATGTACAGTATATAATATATATTTGGTGTACTTTCATATTTTATTTACAGTATATAGTATACTTTTGGTGACATTTGATATTTTATGTACAGTGTATAATATATATTTGGTGAAATTTTATATTTTATGTACAGTATATAATATATATTTGGTGTACTTTCATATTTTATGTACAGTATATAGTATATATTTGTTGACATTTGATATTTTATATACAATAAATAAGATATGTTTCTTGAAATTTGATATTTTATGTACAGTATATACTATATATTTGGTGAAATTTTATATTTTATGTACAGTATATAAGATATATTTGGTGTACTTTCATATTTTATGTACAGTATATAGTATATATTTGGTGACATTTGATATTTTATGTACAGTATATAATATATATTTGTTGAAATTTGATATTTTATGTATAGTATATAATATATATTTGGTGAAATTTCATATTTTATATACCGTATATAATATATATTTGGTGTACATTCATATTTTATGTACAGTATATAGTATATATTTGGTGACATTTGATATTTTATGTACAGTATATAATATATATTTGGTGAAATTTTATATTTTATGTACAGTATATAAGATATATTTGGTGTACTTTCATATTTTGTGTACAGTATATAGTATATATTTGGTGACTTTTGACGTTTTATATACAGTATACAATATATATTTGTTGAAATTTGATGTCTTATGTACAGTATATAATATATATTTTTTGAAATTTTATATTTTATGTACATTATATAATATATATTTGGTGTACTTTCATATTTTATGTACAGTATATAGTATATATTTGGTGACATTTGATATTTTATGTACAGTGTATAATATATATTTGGTGACATTTTATATTTTATGTACAGTATATAATATCTATTTGGTGTACTTTCATATTTTATGTACAGTATATAGTGTATATTTGGTGACATTTGATATTTTATATACAATAAATAAGATAAGTTTCTTGAAATTTGATATTTTATGTACAGTATATACTATATATTTGGTGAAATTTGACATTATAGGTACAGTATATAATATATGTTTGGTGAAATTTGATATTTTATATACAGTATATAATATATATTTGGTGAAATTTGCTATTTTATGTACAGTATATAATATATATTTTTTTAAATTTTATATTATATGTACAGTATATAATATATATTTGGTGGACTTTCATATTTTATGTACAGTATATAGTATATATTTGGTGACCTTTGATATTTTATGTACAGTGTATAATATATATTTGGTGAAATTTTATACTTTATGTACAGTATATAATATATATTTGGTGTACTTTCATATTTTATGTACAGTATATAGTATATATTAGGTGATATTTGATATTTTATATACAATATATAATATATATTTGTTGAAATTTGATATTTTATGTACAGTATATACTATATATTTGGTGAAATTTTATATTTTATGTACAGTATATAAGATATATTTGGTGTACTTTCATATTTTATGTACAGTATATAGTATATATTTGGTGATATTTGATATTTTATATACAATAAATCAGATATGTTTCTTGAAATTTGATATTTTATGTACAGGATATACTATATATTTGGTGAAATTTTACATTTTATGTACAGTATATAAGATATATTTGGTGTACTTTCATATTTTATGTACAGTATATAGTATATATTTGGTGACATTTGATATTTTATGTACAGTATATAATATATATTTGGTGAAATTTTATATTTTATGTACAGTATATAATATATATTTGGTGTACTTTCATATTTTGTGTACAGTATATAGTATATATTTGATGACTTGACATTTTATATACAGTATATAATATATATTTGTTGAAATTTGATATCTTATGTACAGTATATAATATATATTTTTTGAAATTTTATATTTTATGTACAGTATATAATATATATTTGGTGTACTTTCATATTTTATGTACAGTATATAGTATATATTTGGTGACATTTGATATTTTATGTACAGTGTATAATATATATTTGGTGAAATTTTATATTTTATGTACAGTATATAATATATATTTGGAGTAATTTCATATTTCATCTACACTATATAGTGTACATTTGGTGACATTTGATATTTTATATACAATAAATAAGTTATGTTTCTTGAAATTTGATATTTTATGTACAGTATATACTATATATTTGGTGAAATTTGACATTATAGGTACAGTATATAATATATGTTTGGTGAAATTTGATATTTTATATACAGTATATAATATATATTTGGTGAAATTTGATATTTTATGTAAAGTATATAATATATATTTTTTGAAATTTTATATTATATGTACAGTATATAATATATATTTGGTGGACTTTCATATTTTATGTACAGTATATAGTATATATTTGGTGACCTTTGATATTTTATGTACAGTGTAAAATATATATTTGGTGAAATTTTATATTTTATGTACAGTATATAATATATATTTGGTGTACTTTCATATTTTATGTACAGTATATAGTATATATTTGGTGACATTTGATATTTTATATACAATATATAATATATATTTGTTGAAATTTGATATTTTATGTACAGTATATACTATATATTTGGTGAAATTTGACATTATAGGTACAGTATGTAATATATGTTTGGTGAAATTTGATATTTTATATACAGTATATAATATATATTTGGTGAAATTTGATATTTTATGTACAGTATATAATATATATTTTTTGAAATTTCATATTTTATGTACAGTATATAGTATATATTTGGTGACATTTGATATTTTATGTACAGTGTATAATATATATTTGTTGAAATTTTATATTTTATGTACAGTATATAATACATATTTGGTGTACTTTCATATTTTATGTACAGTATATAGTATTTATTTGGTGACATTTGATATTTTATATACAATAAATAGATATTATTCTGAAATTTGATATTTTATGTACAGTATATACTATATGTTTGGTGAAATTTGATATTATAGGTACAGTATATAATATATATTTGGTGAAATTTGATATTTTATGTACAGTATATAATATATATTTGGTGAAATTTTATATTTTATGTACAGTATATAAGATATATTTGGTGTACTTTCATATTTTATGTACAGTATATAGTATATATTTGGTGACATTTGATATTTTACATACAGTATAAAATATATATTTGTTAAAATTTGATATTTTTTGTACAGTATATAATATATATTTTTTGAAATTTTATATTTTATGTACAGTATATAATATATATTTAGTGTACTTTCATATTTTATGTACAGTATATAGTATATATTTGGTGACATTTGATATTTTATGTACAGTGTATAATATATATTTGGTGAAATTTTATATTTTATGTACAGTATATAATATATATTTGGTGTACTTTCATATTTTATGTACAGTATATAGTATATATTTGGTGACATTTGATATTTTATATACAATAAATAAGATATTATTCTTGAAATTTGATATTTTATGTACAGTATATACTATATGTTTGGTGAAATTTGATATTATAGGTACAGTATATAATATATATTTGGTGAAATTTGATATTTTATATACAGTATATAATATATATTTGTTAAAATTTGATATTTTATGTACAGTATATAATATATATTTTTTGTAATTTTATATTTTATGTACAGTATATAATATATATTTGGTGTACTTTCATATTTTATGTACAGTATATAGTATATATTTGGTGACATTTGATATTTTATGTACAGTGTATAATATATATTTGGTGAAATTTTATATTTTATGTACAGTATAAAATATATATGTGGTGTACTTTCATATTTTATGTACAGTATATAGTATATATATGGTGACATTTGATATTTTATATACAATAAATAAGGTATTATTCTTGAAATTTGATATTTTATGTACACTATATACTATATGTTTGGTGAAATTTGATATTATAGGTACAGTATATAATATATATTTGGTGAAATTTGACATTTTATATACAGTATATAATATATATTTGGTGAAATTTGATATTTTATGTACAGTATATAATATATATTTGTTGAAATTTGATATTTTATGTACAGTATATAATATATATTTGGTGTACTTTCATAGTTTATTTACAGTATATAGAATATATTTGGTGACATTTGATATTTTATATACAATATATAATATATATTTGTTGAAATTTGATATTTTATGTACAGTATATACTATATATTTGGTGAAATTTGACATTATAGGTACAGTATATAATATAAGTTTGGTGAAATTTGATATTTTATATACAGTATATAATATATATTTGGTGAAATTTGATATTTTATGTACAGTATATAATATATATTTTTTGAAATTTCATATTTTATGTACAGTATATAGTATATATTTGGTGACATTTGATATTTTATGTACAGTGTATAATATATATTTGGTGAAATTTTATATTTTATGTACAGTATATAATACATATTTGGTGTACTTTCATATTTTATGTACAGTATATAGTATTTATTTGGTGACATTTGATATTTTATATACAATAAATAAGATATTATTCTTGAAATTTGATATTTTATGTACAGTATATACTATATGTTTGGTGAAATTTGATATTATAGGTACAGTATATAATATATATTTGGTGAAATTTGATATTTTGTATACAGTATATAATATATATTTGTTAAAATTTGATATTTTATGTACAGTATATAATATATATTTTTTGAAATTTTATATTTTATGTACAGTATATAATATATATTTGGTGGACTTTCATATTTTATGTACAGTATATAGTATATATTTTGTGACCTTTGATATTTTATGTACAGTGTATAATATATATTTGGTGAAATTTTATATTTTATGTACAGTATATAATATATATTTGGTGTAATTTCATATTTTATGTACAGTATATAGTATATATTTGGTGACATTTGATATTTTATATACAATATATAATATATATTTGTTGAAATTTGATATTTTATGTACAGTATATAATATATATTTGGTTAAATTTTATATTTTATGTACAGTATATAAGATATATTTGGTGTACTTTCATATTTTATGTACAGTATATAGTATATATTTGGTGACATTTGATACTTTATATACAGTATATAATATATATTTGTTAAAATTTGATATTTTATGTACAGTATATAATATATATTTGGTGTACTTTCATATTTTATGTACAGTATATAGTATTTATTTGGTGACATTTGATATTTTATATACAATAAATAAGATATTATTCTTGAAATTTGATATTTTATGTACAGTATATACTATATGTTTGGTGAAATTTGATATTATAGGTACAGTATATAATATATATTTGGTGAAATTTGATATTTTGTATACAGTATATAATATATATTTGTTAAAATTTGATATTTTATGTACAGTATATAATATATATTTTTTGAAATTTTATACTTTATGTACAGTATATAATATATATTTGGTGGACTTTCATATTTTATGTACAGTATATAGTATATATTTTGTGACCTTTGATATTTTATGTACAGTGTATAATATATATTTGGTGAAATTTTATATTTTATGTACAGTATATAATATATATTTGGTGTAATTTCATATTTTATGTACAGTATATAGTATATATTTGGTGACATTTGATATTTTATATACAATATATAATATATATTTGTTGAAATTTGATATTTTATGTACAGTATATAATATATATTTGGTTAAATTTTATATTTTATGTACAGTATATAAGATATATTTGGTGTACTTTCATATTTTATGTACAGTATATAGTATATATTTGGTGACATTTGATACTTTATATACAGTATATAATATATATTTGTTAAAATTTGATATTTTATGTACAGTATATAATATATATTTTTTGAAATTTTATACTTTATGTACAGTATATAATATATATTTGGTGTAACTTCATATTTTGTGTACAGTATATAGTATATATTTGGTGACATTTGATATTTTATATACAGTAAATGAGATATGTTTCTTGAAATTTGATATTTTATGTACAGTATATAGTATATATTTGGTGACATTTGATATTTTATGTACAGTGTATAATATATATTTGGTGAAATTTTATATTTTATGTACAGTATATAATATATATTTGGTGTACTTTCGTATTTTATGTACAGAATATAGTATATATTTGGTGACATTTGATATTTTATATATAATAAATAAGATATTATTCTTGAAATTTGATATTTTATGTACAGTATATACTATATGTTTGGTGAAATTTGATATTATAGGTACAGTATATAATATATATTTGGTGAAATTTGATATTTTGTATACAGTATATAATATATATTTGTTAAAATTTGATATTTTATGTACAGTATATAATATATATTTTTTGAAATTTTATATTTTATGTACAGTATATAATATATATTTGGTGGACTTTCATATTTTATGTACAGTATATAGTATATATTTTGTGACCTTTGATATTTTATGTACAGTGTATAATATATATTTGGTGAAATTTTATATTTTATGTACAGTATATAATATATATTTGGTGTACTTTCATATTTTATGTACAGTATATAGTATATATTTGGTGACATTTGATATTTTATATACAGTATATAATATATATTTGTTAAAATTTTATATTTTATGTACAGTATATAATATATATTTTTTGAAATTTGATATTTTATGTACAGTATATACTATATATTTGGTGAAATTTTATATTTTATGTACAGTATATAAGATATATTTGGTGTACTTTCATATTTTATGTACAGTATATAGTATATATTTGGTGACATTTGATATTTTATATACAGTATAAAATATATATTTGTTAAAATTTGATATTTTTTGTACAGTATATAATATATATTTTTTGAAATTTTATATTATATGTACAGTATACAATAGATATTTAGTGTACTTTCATATTTTATGTACAGTATATAGTATATATTTGGTGACATTTGATATTTTATGTACAGTGTATAATATATATTTGGTGAAATTTTATATTTTATGTACAGTATATAATATATATTTGGTGTACTTTCATATTTTATGTACAGTATATAGTATATATTTGGTGACATTTGATATTTTATATACAATAAATAAGATATTATTCTTGAAATTTGATATTTTATGTACAGTATATACTATATGTTTGGTGAAATTTGATATTATAGGTACAGTATATAATATATATTTGGTTAAATTTGATATTTTATATACAGTATATAATATATATTTGTTAAAATTTGATATTTTATGTACAGTATATAATATATATTTTTTGAAATTTTATATTTCATGTACAGTATATAATATATATTTGGTGTACTTTCATATTTTATGTACAGTATATAGTATATATTTGGTGACATTTGATATTTTATATACAATAAATAATATATTATTCTTGAAATTTGATATTTTATGTACAGTATATACTATATGTTTGGTGAAATTTGATATTATAGGTACAGTATATAATATATGTTTGGTGAAATTTGATATTTTATATACCGTATATAATATATATTTGTTAAAATTTGATATTTTATGTACAGTATATAATATATATTTTTTGAAATTTTATATTTTATGTACAGTATATAATATATATTTGGTGTACTTTCATATTTTATGTACAGTATATAGTATATATTTGGTGACATTTGATATTTTATATACAATAAATAATATATTATTCTTGAAATTTGATATTTTATGTACAGTATATACTATATGTTTGGTGAAATTTGATATTATAGGTACAGTATATAATATATGTTTGGTGAAATTTGATATTTTATATACAGTATATAATATATATTTGGTGAAATTTGATATTTTATGTACAGTATAATATATATTTGTTGAAATTTGATATTTTATGTACAGTATATAATATATATTTGGTGTACTTTCATTTTATTTACAGTATGTAGTATATATTTGGTGACATTTGATATTTTATGTACTGTGTATAATATATATTTGGTGAAATTTTATATTTTCTGTAGAGTATATAATATATATTTGGTGAACTTTCATATTTTATGTACAGTATATAGTATATATTTGGTGACATTTGATATTTTATGTACAGTGTATAATATATATTTGGTGATATTTTATATTTTATTTACAGTATATAATATATATTTGGTGTACTTTCATATTTTATGTACAGTATATAGTATATATTTGGTGACATTTGATATTTTATATACAATAAATAAGATATGTTTCTTGAAATTTGATATTTTATGTACAGTATATACTATATATTTGGTGAAATTTTATATTTTATGTACAGTATATGAGATATATTTGGTGTACTTTTATATTTTATGTACAGTATATAGTATATATTTGGTGACATTTGATATTTTATGTACAGTATATAATATATATTTGTTGAAATTTGATATTTTATGTATACTATATAATATATATTTGGTGAAATTTTATGTTTTATATACCGTATATAATATATATTTGGTATACTTTCATATTTTATGTACAGTATATAGTATATATTTGGTGACATTTGATATTTTATGTACAGTATATAATATATATTTTTTGAAATTTTATATTTTATGTACAGTATATAATATATATTTGGTGTACTTTCATATTTTGTGTACAGTATATAGTATATATTTGGTGACATTTGAAATTTTATATACAGTATATAATATATATTTGTTGAAATTTGGTATTTTATGTACAGTATATAATATATATTTTTTGAAATTTTATATTTTATGTACAGTATATAATATATATTTGGTGTACTTTCATATTTTATGTACAGTATATAGTATATATTTGGTGACATTTGATATTTTATGTACAGTGTATAATATATATTTGGTGAAATTTGATATTTTATGTACAGTATATAAAATATATTTGGTGTACTTTCATATTTTATGTACAGTATATAGTGTATATTTGGTGACATTTGATATTTTATATACAATAAATAAGATATGTTTCTTGAAATTTGATATTTTGTGTACAGTATATACTATATATTTGGTGAAATTTGACATTATAGGTACAGAATATAATATATGTTTGATGAAATTTGATATTTTATATACAGTATATAATATATACTTGGTGAAATTTGATATTTTATGTACAGTATATAATATATATTTTTGAAATTTTATATTTTATGTACAGTATATAATATATATTTGGTGTACTTTCATATTTTATGTACAGTATATAGTATATATTTGGTGACATTTGATATTTTATATACAATAAATAAGATATTATTCTTGAAATTTGATATTTTATGTACAGTATATACTATATGTTTGGTGAAATTTGATATTATAGGTACAGTATATAATATATATTTGGTGAAATTTGATATTTTATATACAGTATATAATATATATTTGGTGAAATTTGATATTTTATGTACAGTATAATATATATTTGTTGAAATTTGATATTTTATGTACAGTATATAATATATATTTGGTGTACTTTCATATTTTATTTACAGTATGTAGTGTATATTTGGTGACATTTGATATTTTATGTACTGTGTATATTATATATTTGGTGAAATTTTATATTTTCTGTACAGTATATAATATATATTTGGTGAACTTTCATATTTTATGTACAGTATATAGTATATATTTGGTGACATTTGATATTTTATGTACAGTGTATTATATATATTTGGTGATATTTTATATTTTATGTATAGTATATAATATATATTTGGTGTACTTTCATATTTTATGTACAGTATATAGTATATATTTGGTGACATTTGATATTTTATATACAATAAATAAGATATGTTTCTTGAAATTTGATATTTTATGTACAGTATATACTATATATTTGGTGAAATTTTATATTTTATGTACAGTATATAAGATATATTTGGTGTACTTTCATATTTTATGTACAGTATATAGTATATATTTGGTGACATTTGATATTTTATGTACAGTATATAATATATATTTGTTGAAATTTGATATTTTATGTATACTATATAATATATATTTGGTGAAATTTTATGTTTTATATACCGTATATAATATATATGTGGTGTACTTTCATATTTTATGTACAGTATATAGTATATATTTGGTGATATTTGATATTTTATGTACAGTATATAATATATATTTTTTGAAATTTTATATTTTATGTACAGTATATAATATATATTTGGTGTACTTTCATATTTTGTGTACAGTATATAGTATATATTTGGTGACTTTTGACATTTTATATACAGTATATAATATATATTTTTTGAAATTTGATATCTTATGTACAGTGTATAATATATATTTTTTGAAATTTTATATTTTATGTACAGTATATAAGATATATTTGGTGTACTTTCATATTTTATGTACAGTATATAGTATATATTTGGTGACATTTGATATTTTATGTACAGTGTATAATATATATTTGGTGAAATTTTATATTTTATGTACAGTATATAATATATATTTGGTGTACTTTCATATTTTATGTACAGTATATAGTGTATATTTGGTGACATTTGATATTTTATATACAATAAATAAGATATGTTTCTTGAAATTTGATATTTTATGTACAGTATATACTATATATTTGGTGAAATTTGACATTATAGGTACAGTATAAAATATATGTTTGGTGAAATTTGATATTTTATATACAGTATATAATATATATTTGGTGAAATTTGATATTTTATGTATAGTATATAATATATATTTTTTGAAATTTTATATTTTATGTACAGTATATAATAGATATTTGGTGGACTTTCATATTTTATGTACAGTATATAGTATATATTTGGTGACCTTTGATATTTTATGTACGGTGTATAATATATATTTGGTGAAATTTTATATTTTATGTACAGTATATAATATATATTTGGTGTACTTTCATATTTTATGTACAGTATATAGTATATATTTGATGACATTTGACATTTTATATACAATATATAATATATATTTGTTGAAATTTGATACTTTATGTACAGTATATAATATATATTTGGTGAAATTTTATATTTTATGTACAGTATATAATATATATTTGGTGTACTTTCATATTTTATGTACAGTATATAGTATATATTTGGTGACATTTGATATTTTATATACAATAAATAAGATATGTTTCTTGAAATTTGATATTTTATGTACAGTATATACTATATATTCGGTGAAATTTTATATTTTATGTACAGTATATAAGATATATTTGGTGTACTTTCATATTTTATGTACAGTATATAGTATATATTTGGTGACATTTGATATTTTATGTACAGTATATAATATATATTTGTTGAAATTTGATATTTTATGTACAGTATATAATATATATTTGGTGAAATTTCATATTTTATATACCGTATATAATATATATTTGGTGTACTTTCATATTTTATGTACAGTATATAGTATATATTTGGTGACATTTGATATTTTATATACAATAAATAAGATATGTTTCTTGAAATTTGATATTTTATGTACAGTATATACTATATATTTGGTGAAATTTTATATTTTATGTACAGTATATAAGATATATTTGGTGTACTTTTATTTTATGTACAGTATATAGTATATATTTGGTGACATTTGATATTTTATATACAATATATAATATATATTTGTTGAAATTTGAAATTTTATGTACAGTATATAATTTATATTTGGTGAAATTTGATATTTTATGTACAGTATATAATGTATATTTGGTGTACTTTCATATTTAATGTACAGTATATAGTATATATTTGGTGACATTTCATATTTTATATACAGTATATAATATATATTTTTTGAAATTTTATATTTTATGTACAGTATATAATATATATTTGGTGCACTTTCATATTTTATGTACAGTATATAGTACATATTTGATGACATTTGATATTTTATGTACAGTGTATTATATTTATTTGGTGAAATTTTATATTTTATGTACAGTATATGATATATATTTGGTGTACTTTCATATTTTATGTACAGTATATAGTATCTATTTGGTGACATTTGAGATTTTATGTACAGTGTATAATATATATTTGGTGAAATTTTATATTTTATGTACACTATATAATATAAATTTGGTGTACTTTCATATTTAATGTACAGTATATAGTGTATATTTGGCGACATTTGATATTTGATATACAGTACATAATATATATTTGTTGAAATTTGATATTTTTTGTACAGTATATAATATATGTTTTTTGAAATTTTATATTTTATGTACAGTATATAATATATATTTGGTGTACTTTCATATTTTATGTACAGTACATAGTATATATTTGGTGACATTTGATATTTTATGTACAGTGTATAATATATATTTGGTGAAATTTTATATTTTATGTACAGCATATAATATATATTTGGTGTACTTTCATATTTTATGAACAGTATATATTATATATTTGGTGACATTTGATATTTTATGTACAGTGTATAATATATATTTGGTGAAATTTTATATTTTATGTACAGTATATAATATATATTTGGTGTACTTTCATATTTTATGTACAGTATATAGTGTATATTTGGTGACATTTGATATTTTATATACAATAAATAAGATATGTTTCTTGAAATTTGATATTTTATGTACAGTATATAATATATATTTGGTGAAATTTGACATTATAGGTACAGTATATAATATATGTTTGGTGAAATTTGATATTTTATATACAGTATATAATATATATTTGGTGAAATTTGATATTTTATGTACAGTATAAAATATATATTTTTTGAAATTTTATATTTTATGTACAGTATATAATATATATTTGGTGGACTTTCATATTTTATGCACAGTATATAGTATATATTTGGTGACCTTTGTTATTTTATGTACAGTGTATAATATATATTTGGTGAAATTTTATATTTTATGTACAGTATATAATATATATAAGGTGTACTTTCATATTTTATGTACAGTATATAGTATATATTTGGTGACATTTGATATTTTATATACAATATATAATAAATATTTGTTGAAATTTGATATTTTATGTACAGTATATAATATATATTTGGTGAAATTTTATATTTTATGTACAATATATAAGATATATTTGGTGTACTTTCATATTTTATGTACAGTATATAGTATATATTTGGTGACATTTGATATTTTATATACAATAAATAAGATATGTTTCTTGAAATTTGAGATTTTATGTACAGTATATACTATATATTTGGTGAAATTTTGTATTTTATGTACAGTATATAAGATATATTTTGTGTACTTTCATATTTTATGTACAGTATATAGTATATATTTGGTGACATTTGATATTTTATGTACAGTATATAATATATATGTTGAAATTTGATATTTTATGTATAGTATATAAAATATATTTGGTGAAATTTCATATTTTATATACCGTATATACTATATATTTGGTGTACTTTCATATTTTATGTACAGTATATAGTATATATTTGGTGACATTTGATATTTTATGTACAGTATATAATATATATTTTTTGAAATTTTATATTTTATGTACAGTATATAATATATATTTGGTGTACTTTCATATTTTGTGTACAGTATATAGTATATATTTGGTGACTTTTGACATTTTATATACAGTATATAAGATATATTTGTTGAAATTTGATATCTTATGTACAGTATATAAAATATATTTTTTGAAATTTTATATTTTATGTACAGTATATAATATATATTTGGTGTACTTTCATATTTTATGTACAGTATATAGTATATATTTGGTGACATTTGATATTTTATGTACAGTTAATAATATATATTTGGTGAAATTTTATATTTTATGTACAGTATATAATATATTTGGTGTACTTTCATATTTTATGTACAGTATATAGTGTATATTTGGTGACATTTGATATTTTATATACAATAAATAAGATATGTTTCTTGAAATGTGATATTTTATGTACAGTATATATTATATATTTGGTGAAATTTGACATTATAGGTACAGTATATAATATATGTTTGGTGAAATTTGATATTTTATATACAGTATATAAGATATATTTGGTGAAATTTTATATTTTATGTACAGTATATAATATATATTTTTTGAAATTTTATATTTTATGTACAGTATATAATATATATTTGGTGGACTTTCATATTTTATGTACAGTATATAGTATATATTTGGTGACCTTTGATATTTTATGTACAGTGAATAATATATATTTGGTGAAATTTTATATTTTATGTACAGTATATAATATATATTTGGTGTACTTTCATATTTTATGTACAGTATATAGTATATATTTGGTGACATTTGATATTTTATATACAATATATAATATATATTTGTTGAAATTTGATATTTTATGTAGAGTATATATTATATATTTGGTGAAATTTTATATTTTATGTACAGTATATAAAATATATTTGGTGTACTTTCATATTTTATGTACAGTATATAGTATATATTTCGTGACATTTGATATTTTATGTACAGTGTATAATATATATTTGGTGAAATTTTATATTTTAAGTACAGTATATAATATATATTTGGTGTACTTTCATATTTAATGTACAGTATATAGTATATATTTGGTGACATTTGATATTTTATACACAGTATATAATATATATTTGTTGAAATTTGATATTTTATGTACAGTATATAATATATATTTGGTGAAATTTTATATTTTATGTACAGTATATAATATATATTTGGTGTACTTTCATATTTTATGTACAGTATAGAGTATATATTTGGTGACATTTGATATTTTATGTACAGTATATAATATATATTTGTTGATATTTGACATTTTATGTATAGTATATAATATATATTTGTTGAAATTTGATATTTTATGTACAGTATATAATATATATTTGTTGAAATTTGATATTTTATGTACAGTATATAATATATATTTGGTGAAATTTTATATTTTATGTACAGTATATAATATATATTTGGTGTACTTTCATATTTTATGTACAGTATATAGCATATATTTGGTGAAATTTGATATTTTGTATACAGTATATAATACATATTTGTTGAAATTTGATAATTTATGTAAAGTATATAATATATAATTGGTGAAATTTTATATTTTATGTACAGTACATAATATATACTTGGTGTACTTTCTTATTTTATGTACAGTATATAATATATATTTGCTGAAATTTGATATTTTGTATACAGTATATAATATATATTTGTTGAAATTTGATATTTTATGTACAGTATATAATATATACTTTTTGAAATTTTATATTTTATGTACGGTATATAATATATATTTGGTGTACTTTCATATTTTGTGTACAATATATAGTATATATTTGGTGACTTTTGACATTTTATATACAGTATACAATATATATTTGCTGAAATTTGATATCTTATGTACAGTATATAATATATATTTTTTGAAATTTTACATTTTATGTACAGTATATAATATATATTTCGTGTACTTTCATATTTTATGTACAGTATATAGTATATATTTGGTGACATTTGATATTTTATGTACAGTGTATAATATATATTTGGTGAAATTTTATATTTTATGTACAGTATATAATATATATTTGGTGTACTTTCATATTTTATGTACAGTACATAGTGTATATTTGGTGACATTTGATATTTTGTATACAATAAATAAGATATGTTTCTTGAAATTTGATATTTTATGTACAGTATATTCTATATATTTGGTGAAATTTGACATTATAGGTACAGTATAAAATATATGTTTGGTGAAATTTGATATTTTATATACAGTATATAATATATATTTGGTGAAATTTGATATTTTATGTACAGTATATAATATATATTTTTTGAAATTTTATATTTTATGTACAGTATATAATATATATTTGGTGGACTTTCATATTTTATGTACAGTATATAGTATATATTTGGTGACCTTTGATATTTTATGTACGGTGTATAATATATATTTGGTGAAATTTTATATTTTATGTACAGTATATAATATATATTTGGTGTACTTTCATATTTTATGTACAGTATATAGTATATATTTGGTGACATTTGATATTTTATATACAATATATAATATATATTTGTTGAAATTTGATACTTTATGTACAGTATATAATATATATTTGGTGAAATTTTATATTTTATGTACAGTATATAAGATATATTTGGTGTACTTTCATATTTTATGTACAGTATATAGTATATATTTGGTGACATTTGATATTTTATATACAATAAATAAGATATGTTTCTTGAAATTTGATATTTTATGTACAGTATATACTATATATTCGGTGAAATTTTATATTTTATGTACAGTATATAAGATATATTTGGTGTACTTTCATATTTTATGTACAGTATATAGTATATATTTGGTGACATTTGATATTTTATGTACAGTATATAATATATATTTGTTGAAATTTGATATTTTATGTATAGTATATAATATATATTTGGTGAAATTTCATATTTTATATACCGTATATAATATATATTTGGTGTACTTTCATATTTTATGTACAGTATATAGTATATATTTGGTGACAGTTGATATTTTATGTACAGTATATAATATATATTTTTTGAAATTTTATATTTTATGTACAGTATATAATATATATTTGGTGTACTTTCATATTTTGTGTACAGTATATAGTATATATTTGGTGACATTTGATATTTTATATACAATATATAATATATATTTGTTGAAATTTGAAATTTTATGTACAGTATATACTATATATTTGGTGAAATTTGACACTATAGGTACAGTATATAATATATGTTTGGTGAAATTTGATATTTTATATACAGTATATAATATATATTTGGTGAAATTTGATATTTTATGTACAGTATATAATATATATTTTTTGAAATTTTATATTTTATGTACAGTATATAATATATATTTGGTGGACTTTCATATTTTATGTACAGTATATAGTATATATTTGGTGACATTTGATATTTTATGTACAGTGTATAATATATATTTGGTGAAATTTCATATTTTATGTACAGTATATAATATATATTTGCTGTACTTTCATATTTAGTATACAGTATATAGTATATATTTGGTGAAATTTGATATTTTATATACAATATAAAATATATATTTGTTGAAATTTGATATTTTATGTACAGTATATAATATATATTTGGTGAAATTTTATATTTTATGTACAGTATATAAGAGATATTTGGTGTACTTTCATATTTTATGTACAGTATATAGTATATATTTGGTGACTTTTGATATATATTTTATATACCGTATATAATATATATTTGGTGTACTTTCATATTTTATGTACAGTATATAGTATATATTTGGTGACATTTGATATTTTATGTACATTATATAATATATATTTGGTGAAATTTTATATTTTATGTACAGTATATAATATATATTTGGTGTACTTTCATATTTTGTGTACAGTATATAGTATATATTTGGTGACTTTTGACATTTTATATACAGTATATAATATATATTTGTTGAAATTTGATATCTTATGTACAGTATATAATATATATTTTTTGAAATTTTATATTTTATGTACAGTATATAATATATATTTGGTGTACTTTCATATTTTATGTACAGTATATAGTATATATTTGGTGACATTTGATATTTTATGTACAGTGTATAATATATATTTGGTGAAATTTTATATTTTATGTACAGTATATAATATATATTTGGTGTACTTTCATATTTTATATACAGTATATAGTGTATATTTGGTGACATTTGATATTTTATATACAATAAATAAGATATGTTTCTTGAAATTTGATATTTTATGTACAGTAAATACTATATATTTGGTGAAATTTGACGTTATAGGTACAGTATATAATATATGTTTGGTGAAATTTGATATTTTATATACACTACATAATATATATTTGGTGAAATTTTATATTTTATGTACAGTATATAAGATATAATTGGTGTACTTTCATATTTTATGTACAGTATATAGTATATACTTGGTGACATTTGATATTTTATGTACAGTATATAATATATATTTGTTGAAATTTGATATTTTATGTATAGTATATAATATATATTTGGTGAAATTTCATATTTTATATACCGTATATAATATATGTTTGGTGTACTTTCATATTTTATGTACAGTATATAGTATATATTTGGTGACATTTGATATTTTATGTACAGTATATAATATATATTTGGTGAAATTTTATATTTTATGTACAGTATATAATATATATTTGGTGTACTTTCATATTTTATGTACTGTATATAGTATATATTTGGTGACATTTGATATTTTATATACAATTAATAAGATAAGTTTCTCGAAATTTGATATTTTATGTACAGTATATACTATATATTTGGTGAAATTTTATATTTTATGTACTGTATATAAGATATATTTGGTGTACTTTCATATTTTATGTACAGTATATAGTATATATTTGGTGACATTTGATATTTTATGTACAGTATATAATATATATTTGCTGAAATTTGATATTTTATGTATAGTATATAATATATATTTGGTGAAATTTTATATTTTATGTACAGTATATAACATATATTTCGTGTACTTTCATATTTTATGTACAGTATATAGTATATATTTGGTGACATTTGATATTTTATGTACCGTGTATAATATATATTTGGTGAAATTTTATATTTTATGTACAGTATATAATATGTATTTGGTGTACTTTCATATTTAATGTACAGTATATAGTATATATTTGGTGACATTTGATTTTTATATACAATATATAATATATATTTGTTGAAATTTGAAATTTTATCTACAGTACATAATATATATTTAGTGAAATTTTATATTTTATGTACAGTATATAAGATATATTTGGTGTACTTTCATATTTAATGTACAGTATATAGTATATATTTGGTGACATTTGATATTTTATGTACAGTGTATAGTATATATTTGGTGAAATTTTATATTTTATGTACAGTATATAATATATATTTGGTGTACTTTCATATTTAATGTACAGTATATAGTATATATTTGGTGACATTTGATATTTTATATACAATATATAATATATATTTGTTGAAATTTGAAATTTTATGTACAGTATATAATTTATATTTGGTGAAATTTGATATTTTATGTACAGTATATAATATATATTTGGTGTACTTTCATATTTAATGTACAGTATATAGTATATATTTGGTGACATTTCATATTTTATATACAGTATATAATATATATTTTTTGAAATTTTATATTTTATGTACAGTATATAATATATATTTGGTGTACTTTCATATTTTATGTACACTATATAGTTTATATTTCATGACATTTGATATTTTATGTACAGTGTATAATATATATTTGGTGAAATTTTATATTTTATGTACAGTATATGATATATATTTGGTGTACTTTCATATTTTATGTACAGTATATAGTATATATTTGGTGACATTTGATATTTTATGTACAGTGTATAATATATATTTGGTGAAATTTTATATTTTATGTACACTATATAATATATATTTGGTGTACTTTCATATTTAATGTAGAGTATATAGTGTATATTTGGCGACATTTGATATTTGATATACAGTACATAATATATATTTGTTGAAATTTGATATTTTGTGTATAGTATATAATATATATTTTTTGAAATTTTATATTTTATGTACAGTATATAATATATATTTGGTGTACTTTCATATTTTGTGTACAGTATATAGTATATATTTGGTGACTTTTGACATTTTATATACAGTATATAATATATATTTGTTGAAATTTGATATCTTATGTACAGTATATAATATAAATTTTTTGAAATTTTATATTTTATGTACAGTATTTAATATATATTTGGTGTACTTTCATATTTTATGTACAGTATATAGTGTATATTTGGTGACATTTGATATTTTATATACAATAAATAAGATATGTTTCTTGAAATTTGATATTTTATGTACAGTATATACTATATATTTGGTGAAATTTGACATTATAGGTACAGTATATAATATATGTTTGGTGAAATTTGATATTTTATATACAGTATATAATATATACTTGGTGAAATTTGCTATTTTATGTACAGTATATAATATATATTTTTTGAAATTTTATATTTTATGTACAGTATATAATATATATTTGGTGTAGTTTCATATTTTATGTACAGTATATAGTGTATATTTGGTGACATTTGATATTTTATGTACAGTGTATAATATATATTTTGTGAAATTTTATATTTTATGTACAGTATATAATATATATTTGGTGGACTTTCATATTTTATGTACAGTATATAGTATGTATTTGGTGACCTTTGCTATTTTATGTACAGTGTATAATATATATTTTGTGAAATTTTATATTTTATGTACAGTATATAATATATATTTGGTGTAGTTTCATATTTTATGTACAGTATATAGTGTATATTTGGTGACATTTGATATTTTATACACAGTAAATAAGATATGTTTCTTGAAATTTGATATTTTATGTACGGTATATACTATATATTTGGTGAAATTTGACATTATAGGTACAGTGTATAATGTATGTTTGGTGAAATTTGATATTTTATATACAGTATATAATATATATTTGGTGTAATTTGATATTTTATGTACAGTATATAATATATATTTTTTGAAATTTTATATTTTATGTACAGTATATAATATATATTTGGTGGACTTTCATATTTTATGTACAGTATATAGTATATATTTGGTGACATTTCATATTTTATGTACAGTGTATAATATATATTTGGTGAAATTTTATATTTTATGTACAGTATATAATATATATTTGGTGTACTTTCATATTTAATATACAGTATATAGTATATATTTGGTGACATTTGATATATTATATACAATATATAATATATATTTGTTGAAATTTGATATTTTATGTACAGTATATAATATATATTTGGTGAAATTTTATATTTTATGTACAGTATATAAGATATATTTGGTGTACTTTCATATTTTATGTACAGTATATAGTATATATTTGGTGACATTTGATATTTTATTTACAGTATATAATATATATTTGTTAAAATTTAATATTTTATGTACAGTATATAATATATATTTTTTGAAATTTTATATTTTATGTACAGTATATAATATATATTTGGTGTACTTTCATATTTTATGTACAGTATATAGTATATATTTGGTGACATTTGATATTTTATGTACAGTGTATAATATATATTTGGTGAAATTTTATATTTTATGTACAGTATATAATATATATTTGGTGTACTTTCATATTTTATGTACAGTATATAGTATATATTTGGTGACATTTGATATTTTATATACAATAAATAAGATATGTTTCTTGAAATTTGATATTTTATGTACAGTATATACTATATATTTGGTGAAATTTTATATTTTATGTACAGTATATAAGATATATTTGGTGTAATTTCATATTTTATGTACAGTATATAGTATATATTTGGTGACATTTGATATTTTATGTACAGTATATAATATATATTTGTTGAAATTTGATATTTTATGTATAGTATATAATATATATTTGGTGAAATTTTATATTATATATATCGTATATAATATATATTTGGTGTACTTTCATATTTTATGTACAGTATATAGTATATATTTGGTGACATTTGATATTTTATATACAGTATATAATATATATTTGTTAAAATTTGACATTTTATGTACTATATATAACATATATTTTTTGAAATTTTATGTTTTATGTACAGTATATAAGATATATTTGGTGTACTGTCATATTTTATGTACAGTATATAGTATATATTTGGTGACATTTGATATTTTATATACAATAAATAAGATATGTTTCTTGAAATTTGATATTTTATGTACAGTATATAATATATATTTTTTGAAATTTTATATTTTATGTACAGTATGTAATATATATTTGGTGTACTTTCATATTTTATGTACAGTATATAGTATATATTTGGTGACGTTTGATATTTTATGTACAGTGTATAATATATATTTGTTGAAATTTTACATTTTATGCACAGTATATAATATATATTTGGTGTACTTCCATATTTTATGTACAGTATATAGTGTATATTTGGTGACATTTGATATTTTATATACAATAAATAAGATATGTTTCTTGAAATTTGATATTTTATGTACAGTATATACTATATATTTGGTGAAATTTGACATTATAGGTACAGTATATAATATATGTTTGGTGAAATTTGATATTTTATATACAGTATATAATATATACTTGGTGAAATTTGATATTTTATGTACATTATATAATATATATTTTTTGAAATTTTATATTTTATGTACAGTATATAATATATATTTGGTGGACTTTCATATTTTATGTACAGTATATAGTATATATTTGGTGACCTTTGATATTTTATGTACAGTGTATAATATATATTTTGTGAAATTTTATATTTTATGTACAGTATATAGTATATATTTGGTGAAATTTTATATTTTACCTACAGTATATAAGATATATTTGGTGTACTTTCATATTTTATGTACAGTATATACTATATATTTGGTGACATTTGATATTTTATGTACAGTAAATAAGATATGTTTCTTGAAATTTGATATTTTATGTACAGTATATACTATATATTCGGTGAAATTTTATATTTTATGTACAGTATATAAGATATATTTGGTGTACTTTCATATTTTTTGTACAGTATATAGTATATATTTGGTGACATTTGATATTTTATATTCAATAAATAAGATATGTTTCTTGAAATTTGATATTTTATGTACAGTATATACTATATATATGGTGAAATTTTATATTTTATGTGCAGTATATAATATATATATTTTGAAATTTTATATTTCATGTACAGTATATAATATATATTTGGTGGACTTTCATATTTTATGTACAGTATATAGTATATATTTGGTGACCTTTGATATTTTATGTACAGTGAATAATATATATTTGGTGAAATTTTATATTTTATGTACAGTATATAATATATATTTGGTGTACTTTCATATTTTATGTACAGTATATAGTATATATTTGGTGATATTTGATATTTTATATACAATATATAATATATATTTGTTGAAATTTGATATTTTATGTACAGTATATAATATATATTTGGTGAAATTTTATATTTTATGTACAGTATATAAGATATATTTGGTGTACTTTCATATTTTACGTACAGTATATAGTATATATTTGGTGACATTTGATATTTTATATACAATAAATAAGATATGTTTCTTGAAATTTGATATTTTATGTACAGTATATACTATATATTCGGTGAAATTTTATATTTTATGTACAGTATATAAGATATATTTGGTGTACTTTCATATTTTATGTACAGTATATAGTATATATTTGGTGACATTTGATATTTTATGTACAGTATATAATATATATTTGTTGAAATTTGATATTTTATGTATAATATATAATATATATTTGGTGAAATTTGATATTTTATATTACGTATATAATATATATTTGGGGAACTTTCATATTTTATGTACAGTATATAGTATATATTTGGTGACATTTGATATTTTATGTACAGTATATAATATATATTTGGTGAAATTTTATATTTTATGTACAGTATATAATATATATTTGGTGTACTTTCATATTCTGTGTACAGTATATAGTATATATTTGGTGACTTTTGACATTTTATATACAGTATATAATATATATTTGTTGAAATTTGATATCTTATGTACAGTATATAATATATATTTTTTGAAATTTTATATTTTATGTACAGTATATAATATATGTTTGGTGTACTTTCATATTTTATGTACAGTATATAGTATATATTTGGTGACTTTTGATATTTTATGTACAGTGTATAATATATATTTTGTGAAATTTTATATTTTATGTACAGTATATAATATATATTTGGTGAAATTTTATATTTTATGTACAGTATATAGTATATATTTGGTGACAGTTGATATTTTATATACAATAAGTAAGATATGTTTCTTGAAATTTGATATTTTATGTACAGTATATTGTATATATTTGGTGAAATTTTATATTTTATGTACAGTATATAAGATATATTTGGTGTACTTTCATATTTTATGTACAGTATATAGTATATATTTGGTGACATTTGATGTTTTATATACAGTATATTATATATATTTGTTAAAATTTGGTATTTTATGTACAGTATATAATATATATTTGGTGGACTTTCATATTTTATGTACAGTATATAGTATATATTTGGTGACCTTTGATATTTTATATTCAATAAATAAGATATGTTTCTTGAAATTTGATATTTTATGTACAGTTTATACTATATATATGGTGAAATTTTATATTTTATGTTCAGTATATAATATATATTTTTTGAAATTTTATATTTTATGTACAGTATATAATATATATTTGGTGAAATTTTATATTTTATGTACAGTATATAAGATATATTTGGTGTACTTTCATATTTTATGTACAGTATATAGTATATATTTGGTGACATTTGATATTTTATATACAATAAATAAGATATGTTTCTTGAAATTTGATATTTTATGTACAGTATATAATATATATTTGGTGAAATTTTATATTTTATGTACAGTATATATTATATATTTTTTGAAGTTTTATATTTTATGTACAGTATATAATATATATTTGGTGTACTTTCATATTTTATGTACAGTATATAGTGTATATTTGGTGACATTTGATATTTTATATACAATAAATAAGATATGTTTCTTGAAATTTGATATTCTATGTACAGTATATACTATATATTTGGTGAAATTTGACATTATAGGTACAGTATATAGTATATGTTTGGTGAAATTTGATATTTTATATACAGTATATAATATATATTTGGTGAAATTTGATATTTTATGTACAGTATATAATAGATATTTTTTGAAATTTTATATTTTATGTACAGTATATAATATATATTTGGTGGACTTTCATATTTTATGTACAGTATATAGTATATATTTGGTGACCTTTGATATTTTATGTACAGTGTATAATATATATTTGGTGAAATTTTATATTTTATGTACAGTATATAATATATATTTGGTGAAACTTTATATTTTATGTACAGTATATAAGATATATTTTGTGTACTTTCATATTTTATGTACAGTATATGGTATATATTTGGTGACATTTGATATCTTATATACAATAAATAAGATATGTTTCTTGAAATTTTATATTTTATGTACAGTATATACTATATATTTGGTGAAATTTTATATTTTATGTACAGTATATAAGATATATTTGGTGTACTTTCATATTTTATGTACAGTATATAGTATATATTTGGTGTCATTTGATATTTTATATACAATAAATGAGATATGTTTCTTGAAATTTGATATTTTATGTACAGTATATAGTATATATTTGGTGAAATTTTATATTTTATGTACAGTATATAAGATATATTTGGTGTACTTTCATATTTTATGTACAGTATATAGTATATATTTGGTGACATTTGATATTTTATGTACAGTATATAATATATATTTGTTGAAATTTGATATTTTATGTATAGTATATAATATATATTTGGTGAAATTTCATATTTTATATACCGTTTATAATATATATTTGGTGTACTTTTATATTTTATGTACAGTATATAGTATATATTTGGTGACATTTGATATTTTATGTACAGTGTATACTATATATTTGGTGAAATTTTATATTTTATGTACAGTATATAAGATATATTTGGTGTACCTTCATATTTTATGTACAGTATATAGTATATATTTGGTGACATTTGATATTTTATATACAATAAATGAGATATGTTTCTTGAAATTTGATATTTTATGTACAGTATATAGTATATATTTGGTGAAATTTTATATTTTATGTACAGTATATAAGATATATTTGGTGTACTTTCATATTTTATGTACAGTATATAGTATATATTTGGTGACATTTGATATTTTATGTACAGTATATAATATATATTTGTTGAAATTTGATATTTTATGTATAGTATATAATATATATTTGGTGAAATTTCATATTTTATATACCGTTTATAATATATATTTGGTGTACTTTCATATTTTATGTACAGTATATAGTATATATTTGGTGACATTTGATATTTTATGTACAGTGTATAATATATATTTGGTGAAATTTTATATTTTATGTACAGTATATAATATATATTTGGTGTACTTTCATATTTTATGTAGAGTATATAGTGTATATTTGGTGACATTTGATATTTTATATACAATAAATAAGATATGTTTCTTGAAATTTGATATTTTATGTACAGTATATACTATATATTTGGTGAAATTTGACATTATATGTACAGTATATAATATATGTTTGGTGAAATTTGATATTTTATATACAGTATATAATATATATTTGGTGAAATTTGATATTTTATGTACAGTATATAATATATATTTTTTGAAATTTTATATTTTATGTACAGTATATAATATATATTTGGTGGACTTTCATATTTTATGTACAGTATTTAGTATATATTTGGTGACCTTTGATATTTTATGTACAGTGAATAATATATATTTGGTGAAATTTTATATTTTATGTACAGTATATAATATATATTTGGTGTACTTTCATATTTTATGTACAGTATATAGTATATATTTGGTGACATTTGATATTTTATATACGATATATAATATACATTTGTTGAAATTTGATATTTTATGTACAGTATATAATATATATTTGGTGAAATTTTATATTTTATGTACAGTATATAAGATATATTTGGTGTACTTTCATATTTTATGTACAGTATATAGTATATATTTGGTGACATTTGATATCTTATATACAATAAATAAGATATGTTTCTTGAAATTTGATATTTTATGTACAGTATATACTATATATTTGGTGAAATTTTATATTTTATGTACAGTATATAAGATATATTTGGTGTACTTTCATATTTTATGTACAGTATATAGTATATATTTGGTGACATTTGATATTTTATATACAATATATAATATATATTTGTTGAAATTTGATATTTTATGTACAGTATATAATATATATTTGGTGAAATTTTATATTTTATGTACAGTATATAAGATATATTTGGTGTACTGTCATATTTTATGTACAGTATATAGTATATATTTGGTGACATTTGATATTTTATATACAATAAATAAGATATGTTTCTTGAAATTTGATATTTTATGTACAGTATATAATATATATTTTTTGAAATTTTATATTTTATGTACAGTATATAATATATATTTGGTGTACTTTCATATTTTATGTACAGTATATAATATATATTTGGTGAAATTTTATATTTAATGTACAGTACATAATATATGTTTGGTGTACTTTCATATTTTATGTACAGTATATAGTATATGTTTGGTGACATTTGATATTTTATGTACAGTGTATAATATATGTTTGATGAAATTTGATATTTTATGTACAGTATATAATATATATTTGGTGTACTTTCATATTTAATGTACATTATATAGTATATATTTGGTGAGATTTGATATTTTATATACAGTATATAATATATATTTGTTGAAATTTGATATTTTATGTACAATATGTAATATATATTTTTCAAATTTTATATTTTATGTACAGTATAAAATATATATTTGGTGTACTTTCATATTTTACGTGCAGTATATAGTATATATTTGGTGACATTTGATATTTTATGTACAGTATATAATATATACTTGTTGAAATTTGATATTTTATGTATAGTATATAATATATATTTGGTGACATTTGATATTTTATGTACAGTATATAATATATATTTGGTGAAATTTTATATTTTATGTACAGTATATAAGATATATTTGGTGTACTTTCATATTTTATGTACAGTATATAGTATATATTTGGTGACATTTGATATTTTATATACAATAAATAAGATATGTTTCTTGAAATTTGATATTTTATGTACAGTATATAATATATATTTGGTGAAATTTTATATTTTATGTACAGTATATATTATATATTTTTTGAAGTTTTATATTTTATGTACAGTATATAATATATATTTGGTGGACTTTCATATTTTATGTACAGTATATAGTATATATTTGGTGACCTTTGATATTTTATGTACAGTGTATAATATATATTTTGTGAAATTTTATATTTTATGTACAGTATATAATATATATTTGGTCTACTTTCATATTTTATGTACATTATATAATATATATTTGGTGAAATTTTATATTTTATGTACAGTATATAATACATATTTGGTGTACTTTCATATTTTATGTACAGTATATAGTATATATTTGGTGACATTTGATATTTTATGTACAGTATATAATATATATTTGTTGAAATTTGATATTTTATGTATAGTATATAATATATATTTGGTGAAATTTTATATTATATATACCGTATATAATATATATTTGGTGTACTTTCATATTTTATGTACAGTATATAGTATATATTTGGTGACATTTGATATTTTATATACAGTATATAATATATATTTGTTAAAATTTGACATTTTATGTACTATATATAACATATATTTTTTGAAATTTTATATTTTATGTACAGTATATAATATATATTTGGTCTACTTTCATATTTTATGTACATTATATAATATATATTTGGTGACATTTGATATTTTATGTACAGTATATAATATATATTTTTTGAAATTTTATATTTTATGTACAGTATATAATATATATTTGGTGTACTTTCATATTTTATGTACAGTATATAGTATATATTTGGTGACATTTGACATTTTATGTACAATAAATACGATATGTTTCTTGAAATTTGATATTTTATGTACAGTATATACTATATATTTGGTGAAATTTTACATTATATGTACAGTATATAATATATGTTTGGTGAAATTTGATATTTTATATACAGTATATAATATATATTTGGTGAAATTTGATATTTTATGTACAGTATATAATATATATTTTTTGAAATTTTATATTTTATGTACAGTATATAATATATATTTGGTGGACTTTCATATTTTATGTACAGTATATAGTATATATTTGGTGACATTTGATATTTTATATACAATATATAATATATATTTGTTGAAATTTGATATTTTATGTACAGTATATAATATATATTTGGTGAAATTTTATATTTTATGTACAGTATAGAAGATATATTTGGTGTACTTTCTTATTTTATGTACAGTATATAGTATATATTTGGTGACATTTGATATTTTATATACAATAAATAAGATATGTTTCTTGAAATTTGATATTTTATGTACAGTATATACTATATATTTGGTGAAATTTTATATTTTATGTACAGTATATAAGATATATTTGGTGTACTTTCATATTTTATGTACAGTATATAGTATATATTTGGTGACATTTGATATTTTATGTACAGTATATAATATATATTTGTTGAAATTTGATATTTTATGTATAGTATATAATATATATTTGGTGAAATTTCATATTTTATATACCGTATATAATATATATTTGGTGTACTTTCACATTTTATGTACAGTATATAGTATATATTTGGTGACATTTGATATTTTATGTACAGTGTATAATATATATTTGGTGAAATTTTATATTTTATGTACTGTATATAATATATATTTGGTGTACTTTCATATTTTATGTACAGTATATAATGTATATTTGGTGACATTTGATATTTTATATACAATAAATAAGATATGTTTCTTGAAATTTGATATTTTATGTACAGTATATACTATATATTTGGTGAAATTTGACATTATAGGTACAGTATATAATATATGTTTGTTGAAATTTGGTATTTTATATACAGTATATAATATACATTTGGTGAAATTTGATATTTTATGTACAGTATATAATATATATTTTTTGAAATTTTATATTTTATGTACAGTATATAATATATATTTGGTGGACTTTCATATTTTATGTACAGTATATAGTATATATTTGGTGACCTTTGATATTTTATGTACAGTGAATAATATATATTTGGTGAAATTTTATATTTTATGTACAGTATATAATATATATTTGGTGTACTTTCATATTTTATGTACAGTATATAGTATATATTTGGTGACATTTGATATTTTATATACAATATATAATATATATTTGTTGAAATTTGATATTTTATGTACAGTATATAATATATATTTGGTGAAATTTTATATTTTATGTACAGTATATAATATATATTTGGTGTACTTTCATATTTTATATACAGTATATAGTATATATTTGGTGACATTTGATATTTTATGTACAGTAGATAATATATATGGTGAAATTTTATATTTTATGTACAGTATATAAGATATATTTGGTGTACTTTCATATTTTATGTACAGTATATAGTATATATTTGGTGACATTTGATATTTTATGTACATTATATAATATATATTTGGTGAAATTTTATATTTTATGTACAGTATATAATATATATTTGGTGTACTTTCATATTTTGTGTACAGTATATAGTATATATTTGGTGACTTTTGACATTTTATATACAGTATATAATATATATTGGTTGAAATTTGATATCTTATGTACAGTATATATTACATATTTTTTGAAATTTTATGTTTTATGTACAGTATATAATATATATTTGGTGTACTTTCATATTTTATGTACAGTATATAGTATATCTTTGGTGACATTTGATATTTTATGTACAGTGTATAATATATATTTGGTGAAATTTTATATTTTATGTACAGTATATAATATATATTTCGTGTACTTTCATATTTTATGTACAGTATATAGTGTATATTTGGTGACATTTGATATTTTATATACAATAAATACGATATGTTTCTTGAAATTTGATATTTTATGTACAGTATATACTATATATTTGGTGAAATTTGACATTATAGGTACAGTATATAATATATGTTTGGTGAAATTTGATATTTTATATACAGTATATAATATATATTTGGTGAAATTTGATATTTTATGTACAGTATATAATAGATATTTTTTGAAATTTTATATTTTTTGCACAGTATATAATATATATTTGGTGGACTTTCATATTTTATGTACAGTATATAGTATATATTTGGTGACATTTGATATTTTATGTACAGTATATAATATATATTTTTGAAATTTTATATTTTATGTACAGTATATAATATATATTTGGTGTACTTTCATATTTTGTGTACAGTATATAGTATACATTTGGTGACATTTGTCATTTTATATACAGTATATAATATATATTTGGTGAAATTTGATATTTTATGTACAGTATATAATATATATTTGGTGAAATTTTATATTTTATGTACAGTATATAAGATATATTTCGTGTTCTTTCATATTTTATGTACAGTAAATAGTATATATTTGGTGACATTTGATATTTTATATACAGTATATAATATATATTTGTTAAAATTTGATATTTTATGTACAGTATATAATATATATTTTTTGAAATTTTATATTTTATGTACAGTATATAATATATATTTGGTGTACTTTCATATTTTATGTACAGTATATAGTATATATTTGGTGACATTTGATATTTTATATACAATAAATAAGATATTATTCTTGAAATTTGATATTTTATGTACAGTATATACTATATGTTTGGTGAAATTTGATATTATAGGTACAGTATATAATATATATTAGGTGAAATTTGATATTTTATATACAGTATATAATATATATTTGGTGAAATTTGATATTTTATGTACAGTATATAATATACATTTGTTGAAATTTGATATTTTATGTACAGTATATAATATATATTTGGTGTACTTTCATATTTTATTTACAGTATATAGTATATATTTGGTGACATTTGATATTTTATGTACTGTGTATAATATATATTTGGTGAAATTTTATATTTTATGTACAGTATATAATATATATTTGGTGTACTGTCATATTTTATGTACAGTATATAGTGTATATTTGGTGACATTTGATATTGTATATACAATAAATAAGATATGTTTCTTGAAATTTGATATTTTATGTACAGTATATACTATATATTTGGTGAAATTTGACACTATAGGTACAGTATATAATATATGTTTGGTGAAATTTGATATTTTATATACAGTATATAATATATATTTGGTGAAATTTGATATTTTATGTACAGAATATAATATATATTTTTTGAAATTTTATATTTTATGTACTGTATATAATATATATTTGGTGGACTTTCATATTTTATGTACAGTATATAGTATATATTTGGTGACATTTGATATTTTATGTACAGTGTATAATATATATTTAGTGAAATTTCATATTTTATGTACAGTATATAATATATATTTGGTGTACTTTAATATTTAATATACAGTATATAGTATATATTTGGTGAAATTTGATATTTTATATACAATATATAATATATACTTGTTGAAATTTGATATTTTATGTACAGTATATAGTATATATTTGGTGAAATTTTATATTTTATGTACAGTATATAAGATATATTTGGTGTACTTTCATATTTTATGTACAGTATATAGTATATATTTGGTGACATTTGATATTTTATATACAGTATATAATATATATTTGTTAAAATTTGATATTTTATGTACAGTATATTATATATATTTTTTGAAATTTTATATTTTATGTACAGTATATAATATATATTTGGTGTACTTTCATATTTTATTTACAGTATATAGTATATATTTGGTGAAATTTGATATTTTATGTACAGTGTATAATATATATTTGTGAAATTTTATATTTTATGTACAGTATATAATATATATTTGGTGTACTTTCATATTTTATGTACAGTATATAGTATATATTTGGTGACATTTGATATTTTATGTACAGTGTATAATATATATTTGGTGAAATTTTATATTTTATGTACAGTATATAATATATATTTGGTGTACTTTCATATTTTATGTACAGTATATAGTATATATTTGGTGACATTTGATATTTTATATACAGTAAATAAGATATGTTTCTTGAAATTTGATATTTTATGTACACTGTATACTATATATTTGGTGAAATTATATATTTTGTGTACAGTATATAAGATATATTTGGTGTACTTTCATATTTTATGTACAGTATATAGTATATATTTGGTGACATTTGATGTTTTATGTACAGTATATAATATATATTTGTTGAAATTTGATATTTTATGAATAGTATATAATATATATTTGGTGAAATTTTATATTTCATATACCGTATATAATATATATTTGGTGTACTTTTATATTTTATGTACAGTTTATAGTATATATTTGGTGACATTTGATATTTTATGTACAGTATATAATATATATTTTTTGAAATTTTATATTTTATGTACATTATATAATATATATTTGGTGTACTTTCATATTTTGTGTACAGTATATAGTATATATTTGGTGACATTTGACATTTTATATACAGTATATAATATATATTTGTTGAAATTTGATATTTTATGTACAGTATATAATATATATTTTTTGAAATTTTATATTTTATGTACAGTATATAATATATATTTGGTGTACTTTCATATTTTATGTACAGTATATAGTATATATTTGGTGACATTTGATATTTTATGTACAGTGTATAATATATATTTGGCGAAATTTTATATTTTATGTACAGTATATAATATATATTTGGTGTACTTTCATATTTTATGTACAGTATATAGTGTATATTTGGTGACATTTGATATTTTATATACAATAAATAAGATATGTTTCTTGAAATTTGACATTTTATGTGCAGTATATACTATATATTTGGTGAAATTTGACATTATAGATACAGTATATAATATATGTTTGGTGAAATTTGATATTTTATATACAATATATAATATATATTTGGTGAAATTTGATATTTTATGTACAGTATATAATAGAGATTTTTTGAAATTTTATATTTTTTGCACAGTATATAATATATATTTGGTGGACTTTCATATTTTATGTACAGTATATAGTATATATTTGGTGACATTTGATATTTTATGTACAGTATATAATATATATTTTTGAAATTTTATATTTTATGTACAGTATATAATATATATTTGGTGTACTTTCATATTTTGTGTACAGTATATAGTATATATTTGGTGACATTTGACATTTTATATACAGTATATAATATATATTTGGTGAAATTTGATATTTTATGTACAGTATATAATATATATTTGGTGAAATTTTATATTTTATGTACAGTATATAAGATATATTTGGTGTTCTTTCATATTTTATGTACAGTAAATAGTATATATTTGGTGACATTTGATATTTTATATACAGTATATAATATATATTTGTTAAAATTTGATATTTTATGTACAGTATATAATATATATTTTTTGAAATTTTATATTTTATGTACAGTATATAATATATGTTTGGTGTAGTTTCATATTTTATGTACAGTATATAGTATATATTTGGTGACATTTGATATTTTATGTACAGTATATAATATATATTTGGTGAAATTTTATATTTTATGTACAGTATATAAGATATATTTGGTGTACTTTCATATTTTATGCATAGTATATAGTATATATTTGGTGACATTTGATATTTTATATACAATATATAATATATATTTGTTGAAATTTGATATTTTATGTACAGTATATAATATATATTTGGTGAAATTTTATATTTTATGTACAGTATATAAGATATATTTGGTGTACTTTCATATTTTATATACAGTATATAGTATATATTTTGTGACATTTGATATTTTATGTACAGTATATAATATATATGGTGAAATTTTATATTTTATGTACAGTATATAAGATATATTTGGTGTACTTTCATATTTTATGTACAGTATATAGTATATATTTGGTGACATTTGATATTTTATGTACAGTATATAATATATATTTGGTGAAATTTTATATTTTATGTACAGTATATAATATATATTTGGTGTACTTTCATATTTTGTGTACAGTATATAGTATATATTTGGTGACTTTTGACATTTTATATACAGTATATAATATATATTGGTTGAAATTTGATATCTTATGTACAGTATATATTATATATTTTTTGAAATTTTATGTTTTATGTACAGTATATAATATATATTTGGTGTACTTTCATATTTTATGTACAGTATATAGTATATATTTGGTGACATTTGATATTTTATGTACAGTGTATAATATATATTTGGTGAAATTTTATATTTTATGTACAGTATATAATATATATTTCGTGTACTTTCATATTTTATGTACAGTTTATAGTGTATATTTGGTGACATTTGATATTTTATATACAATAAATACGATATGTTTCTTGAAATTTGATATTTTATGTACAGTATATACTATATATTTGGTGAAATTTGACATTATAGGTACAGTATATAATATATGTTTGGTGAAATTTGATGTTTTATATACAGTATATAATATATATTTGGTGAAATTTGATATTTTATGTACAGTATATAATATATATTTGTTGAAATTTTATATTTTATGTACAGTATATAATATATATTTGGTGTACTTTCATATTTTATGTACAGTATATAGTATATATTTGGTGACATTTGATATTTTATATACAATAAATAAGATATTATTCTTGAAATTTGATATTTTATGTACAGTATATACTATATGTTTGGTGAAATTTGATATTATAGGTACAGTATATAATATATATTAGGTGAAATTTGATATTTTATATACAGTATATACTATATATTTGGTGAAATTTGATATTTTATGTACAGTATATAATATACATTTGTTGAAATTTGATATTTTATGTACAGTATATAATATATATTTGGTGTACTTTCATATTTTATTTACAGTATATATTATATATTTGGTGACATTTGATATTTTATGTACAGTGTATAATATATATTTGGTGAAATTTCATATTTTATGTACAGTATATAATATATATTTGGTGTACTGTCATATTTTATGTACAGTATATAGTGTATATTTGGTGACATTTGATATTTTATATACAATAAATAAGATATGTTTCTTGAAATTTGATATTTTATGTACAGTATATACTATATATTTGGTGAAATTTGACACTATAGGTACAGTATATAATATATGTTTGGTGAAATTTGATATTTTATATACAGTATATAATATATATTTGGTGAAATTTGATATTTTATGTACAGAATATAATATATATTTTTTCAAATTTTATATTTTATGTACTGTATATAATATATATTTGTTGGACTTTCATATTTTATGTACAGTATATAGTGTATATTTGGTGACATTTGATATTTTATGTACAGTGTATAATATATATTTGGTGAAATTTCATATTTCATGTAGAGTATATAATATATATTTGGTGTACTTTAATATTTAATATACAGTATATAGTATATATTTGGTGAAATTTGATATTTTATATACAATATATAATATATATTTGTTGAAATTTGATATTTTATGTACAGTATATAGTATATATTTGGTGAAATTTTATATTTTATGTACAGTATAGAAGATATATTTGGTGTACTTTCATATTTTATGTACAGTATATAGTATATATTTGGTGACATTTGATATTTTATATACAGTATATAATATATATTTGTTAAAATTTGATATTTTATGTACAGTATTATATATATTTTTTGAAATTTTATATTTTATGTACAGTATATAATATATATTTGGTGTACTTTCATATTTTATTTACAGTATATAGTATATATTTGGTGACATTTGATATTTTATGTACAGTGTATAATATATATTTGTGAAATTTTATATTTTATGTACAGTATATAATATATATTTGGTGTACTTTCATATTTTATGTACAGTATATAGTATATATTTGGTGACATTTGATATTTTATGTACAGTGTATAATATATATTTGGTGAAATTTTATATTTTATTTACGGTATATAATATATATTTGGTGTACTTTCATATTTTAATGTACAGTATATAGTATATATTTGGTGACATTTGATATTTTATATACAGTAAATAAGATATGTTTCTTGAAATTTGATATTTTATGTACAGTATATAGTATATATTTGGTGAAATTTTATATTTTATGTACAGTATATAAGATATATTTGGTGTACTTTCATATTTTATGTACAGTATATAGTATATATTTGGTGACATTTGATATTTTATGTACAGTATATAATATATATTTGTTGAAATTTGATATTTTATGTATAGTATATAATATATATTTGGTGAAATTTCATATTTTATATACCGTTTATAATATATATTTGGTGTACTTTTATATTTTATGTACAGTATATAGTATATATTTGGTGACATTTGATATTTTATGTACAGTGTATACTATATATTTGGTGAAATTTTATATTTTATGTACAGTATATAAGATATATTTGGTGTACCTTCATATTTTATGTACAGTATATAGTATATATTTGGTGACATTTGATATTTTATATACAATAAATGAGATATGTTTCTTGAAATTTGATATTTTATGTACAGTATATAGTATATATTTGGTGAAATTTTATATTTTATGTACAGTATATAAGATATATTTGGTGTACTTTCATATTTTATGTACAGTATATAGTATATATTTGGTGACATTTGATATTTTATGTACAGTATATAATATATATTTGTTGAAATTTGATATTTTATGTATAGTATATAATATATATTTGGTGAAATTTCATATTTCATATACCGTTTATAATATATATTTGGTGTACTTTCATATTTTATGTACAGTATATAGTATATATTTGGTGACATTTGATATATTATGTACAGTGTATAATATATATTTGGTGAAATTTTATATTTTATGTACAGTATATAATATATATTTGGTGTACTTTCATATTTTATGTAGAGTATATAGTGTATATTTGGTGACATTTGATATTTTATATACAATAAATAAGATATGTTTCTTGAAATTTGATATTTTATGTACAGTATATACTATATATTTGGTGAAATTTGACATTATATGTACAGTATATAATATATGTTTGGTGAAATTTGATATTTTATATACAGTATATAATATATATTTGGTGAAATTTGATATTTTATGTACAGTATATAATATATATTTTTTGAAATTTTATATTTTATGTACAGTATATAATATATATTTGGTGGACTTTCATATTTTATGTACAGTATTTAGTATATATTTGGCGACCTTTGATATTTTATGTACAGTGAATAATATATATTTGGTGAAATTTTATATTTTATGTACAGTATATAATATATATTTGGTGTACTTTCATATTTTATGTACAGTATATAGTATATATTTGGTGACATTTGATATTTTATATACGATATATAATATACATTTGTTGAAATTTGATATTTTATGTACAGTATATAATATATATTTGGTGAAATTTTATATTTTATGTACAGTATATAAGATATATTTGGTGTACTTTCATATTTTATGTACAGTATATAGTATATATTTGGTGACATTTGATATCTTATATACAATAAATAAGATATGTTTCTTGAAATTTGATATTTTATGTACAGTATATACTATATATTTGGTGAAATTTTATATTTTATGTACAGTATATAAGATATATTTGGTGTACTTTCATATTTTATGTACAGTATATAGTATATATTTGGTGACATTTGATATTTTATATACAATATATAATATATATTTGTTGAAATTTGATATTTTATGTACAGTATATAATATATATTTGGTGAAATTTTATATTTTATGTACAGTATATAAGATATATTTGGTGTACTGTCATATTTTATGTACAGTATATAGTATATATTTGGTGACATTTGATATTTTATATACAATAAATAAGATATGTTTCTTGAAATTTGATATTTTATGTACAGTATATAATATATATTTTTTGAAATTTTATATTTTATGTACAGTATATAATATATATTTGGTGTACTTTCATATTTTATGTACAGTATATAGTATATATTTGGTGACGTTTGATATTTTATGTACAGTGTATAATATATATTTGTTGAAATTTTACATTTTATGTACAGTATATAATATATATTTGGTGTACTTCCATATTTTATGTACAGTATATAGTGTATCTTTGGTGACATTTGATATTTTATATACAATAAATAAGATATGTTTCTTGAAATTTGATATTTTATGTACAGTATATACTATATATTTGGTGAAATTTGACATTATAGGTACAGTATATAATATATGTTTGGTGAAATTTGATATTTTATATACAGTATATAATATATACTTGGTGAAATTTGATATTTTATGTACAGTATATAATATATATTTTTTGAAATTTTATATTTTATGTACAGTATATAATATATATTTGGTGGACTTTCATATTTTATGTACAGTATATAGTATATATTTGGTGACCTTTGATATTTTATGTACAGTGTATAATATATATTTTGTGAAATTTTATATTTTATGTACAGTATATAGTATATATTTGGTGAAATTTTATATTTTACCTACAGTATATAAGATATATTTGGTGTACTTTCATATTTTATGTACAGTATATAGTATATATTTGGTGACATTTGATATTTTATGTACAATAAATAAGATAAGTTTCTTGAAATTTGATATTTTATGTACAGTATATACTATATATTCGGTGAAATTTTATATTTTATGTACAGTATATAAGATATATTTGGTGTACTTTCATATTTTTTGTACAGTATATAGTATATATTTGGTGACATTTGATATTTTATATTCAATAAATAAGATATGTTTCTTGAAATTTGATATTTTATGTACAGTATATACTATATATATGGTGAAATTTTATATTTTATGTGCAGTATATAATATATATTTTTTGAAATTTTATATTTCATGTACAGTATATAATATATATTTGGTGGACTTTCATATTTTGTGTACAGTATATAGTATATATTTGGTGACTTTTGACATTTTATATACAGTATATAATATATATTGGTTGAAATTTGATATCTTATGTACAGTATATATTATATATTTTTTGAAATTTTATGTTTTATGTACAGTATATAATATATATTTGGTGTACTTTCATATTTTATGTACAGTATATAGTATATATTTGGTGACTTTTGATATTTTATGTACAGTGTATAATATATATTTGGTGAAATTTTATATTTTATGTACAGTATATAATACATATTTGGTGTACTTTCATATTTTATGTACAGTATATAGTATATATTTGGTGACATTTGATATTTTATGTACAGTATATAATATATATTTGTTGAAATTTGATATTTTATGTATAGTATATAATATATATTTGGTGAAATTTTATATTATATATACCGTATATAATATATATTTGGTGTACTTTCATATTTTATGTACAGTATATAGTATATATTTGGTGACATTTGATATTTTATATACAGTATATAATATATATTTGTTAAAATTTGACATTTTATGTACTATATATAACATATATTTTTTGAAATTTTATATTTTATGTACAGTATATAATATATATTTGGTCTACTTTCATATTTTATGTACATTATATAATATATATTTGGTGACATTTGATATTTTATGTACAGTATATAATATATATTTTTTGAAATTTTATATTTTATGTACAGTATATAATATATATTTGGTGTACTTTCATATTTTATGTACAGTATATAGTATATATTTGGTGACATTTGACATTTTATGTACAATAAATACGATATGTTTCTTGAAATTTGATATTTTATGTACAGTATATACTATATATTTGGTGAAATTTTACATTATATGTACAGTATATAATATATGTTTGGTGAAATTTGATATTTTATATACAGTATATAATATATATTTGGTGAAATTTGATATTTTATGTACAGTATATAATATATATTTTTTGAAATTTTATATTTTATGTACAGTATATAATATATATTTGGTGGACTTTCATATTTTATGTACAGTATATAGTATATATTTGGTGACATTTGATATTTTATATACAATATATAATATATATTTGTTGAAATTTGATATTTTATGTACAGTATATACTATATATTTGGTGAAATTTTATATTTTATGTACAGTATAGAAGATATATTTGGTGTACTTTCTTATTTTATGTACAGTATATAGTATATATTTGGTGACATTTGATATTTTATATACAATAAATAAGATATGTTTCTTGAAATTTGATATTTTATGTACAGTATATACTATATATTTGGTGAAATTTTATATTTTATGTACAGTATATAAGATATATTTGGTGTACTTTCATATTTTATGTACAGTATATAGTATATATTTGGTGACATTTGATATTTTATGTACAGTATATAATATATATTTGTTGAAATTTGATATTTTATGTATAGTATATAATATATATTTGGTGAAATTTCATATTTTATATACCGTATATAATATATATTTGGTGTACTTTCACATTTTATGTACAGTATATAGTATATATTTGGTGACATTTGATATTTTATGTACAGTGTATAATATATATTTGGTGAAATTTTATATTTTATGTACTGTATATAATATATATTTGGTGTACTTTCATATTTTATGTACAGTATATAATGTATATTTGGTGACATTTGATATTTTATATACAATAAATAAGATATGTTTCTTGAAATTTGATATTTTATGTACAGTATATACTATATATTTGGTGAAATTTGACATTATAGGTACAGTATATAATATATGTTTGTTGAAATTTGGTATTTTATATACAGTATATAATATACATTTGGTGAAATTTGATATTTTATGTACAGTATATAATATATATTTTTTGAAATTTTATATTTTATGTACAGTATATAATATATATTTGGTGGACTTTCATATTTTATGTACAGTATATAGTATATATTTGGTGACCTTTGATATTTTATGTACAGTGAATAATATATATTTGGTGAAATTTTATATTTTATGTACAGTATATAATATATATTTGGTGTACTTTCATATTTTATGTACAGTATATAGTATATATTTGGTGACATTTGATATTTTATATACAATATATAATATATATTTGTTGAAATTTGATATTTTATGTACAGTATATAATATATATTTGGTGAAATTTTATATTTTATGTACAGTATATAATATATATTTGGTGTACTTTCATATTTTATATACAGTATATAGTATATATTTGGTGACATTTGATATTTTATGTACAGTAGATAATATATATGGTGAAATTTTATATTTTATGTACAGTATATAAGATATATTTGGTGTACTTTCATATTTTATGTACAGTATATAGTATATATTTGGTGACATTTGATATTTTATGTACATTATATAATATATATTTGGTGAAATTTTATATTTTATGTACAGTATATAATATATATTTGGTGTACTTTCATATTTTGTGTACAGTATATAGTATATATTTGGTGACTTTTGACATTTTATATACAGTATATAATATATATTGGTTGAAATTTGATATCTTATGTACAGTATATATTACATATTTTTTGAAATTTTATGTTTTATGTACAGTATATAATATATATTTGGTGTACTTTCATATTTTATGTACAGTATATAGTATATCTTTGGTGACATTTGATATTTTATGTACAGTGTATAATATATATTTGGTGAAATTTTATATTTTATGTACAGTATATAATATATATTTCGTGTACTTTCATATTTTATGTACAGTATATAGTGTATATTTGGTGACATTTGATATTTTATATACAATAAATACGATATGTTTCTTGAAATTTGATATTTTATGTACAGTATATACTATATATTTGGTGAAATTTGACATTATAGGTACAGTATATAATATATGTTTGGTGAAATTTGATATTTTATATACAGTATATAATATATATTTGGTGAAATTTGATATTTTATGTACAGTATATAATAGATATTTTTTGAAATTTTATATTTTTTGCACAGTATATAATATATATTTGGTGGACTTTCATATTTTATGTACAGTATATAGTATATATTTGGTGACATTTGATATTTTATGTACAGTATATAATATATATTTTTGAAATTTTATATTTTATGTACAGTATATAATATATATTTGGTGTACTTTCATATTTTGTGTACAGTATATAGTATACATTTGGTGACATTTGTCATTTTATATACAGTATATAATATATATTTGGTGAAATTTGATATTTTATGTACAGTATATAATATATATTTGGTGAAATTTTATATTTTATGTACAGTATATAAGATATATTTCGTGTTCTTTCATATTTTATGTACAGTAAATAGTATATATTTGGTGACATTTGATATTTTATATACAGTATATAATATATATTTGTTAAAATTTGATATTTTATGTACAGTATATAATATATATTTTTTGAAATTTTATATTTTATGTACAGTATATAATATATATTTGGTGTACTTTCATATTTTATGTACAGTATATAGTATATATTTGGTGACATTTGATATTTTATATACAATAAATAAGATATTATTCTTGAAATTTGATATTTTATGTACAGTATATACTATATGTTTGGTGAAATTTGATATTATAGGTACAGTATATAATATATATTAGGTGAAATTTGATATTTTATATACAGTATATAATATATATTTGGTGAAATTTGATATTTTATGTACAGTATATAATATACATTTGTTGAAATTTGATATTTTATGTACAGTATATAATATATATTTGGTGTACTTTCATATTTTATTTACAGTATATAGTATATATTTGGTGACATTTGATATTTTATGTACTGTGTATAATATATATTTGGTGAAATTTTATATTTTATGTACAGTATATAATATATATTTGGTGTACTGTCATATTTTATGTACAGTATATAGTGTATATTTGGTGACATTTGATATTGTATATACAATAAATAAGATATGTTTCTTGAAATTTGATATTTTATGTACAGTATATACTATATATTTGGTGAAATTTGACACTATAGGTACAGTATATAATATATGTTTGGTGAAATTTGATATTTTATATACAGTATATAATATATATTTGGTGAAATTTGATATTTTATGTACAGAATATAATATATATTTTTTGAAATTTTATATTTTATGTACTGTATATAATATATATTTGGTGGACTTTCATATTTTATGTACAGTATATAGTATATATTTGGTGACATTTGATATTTTATGTACAGTGTATAATATATATTTAGTGAAATTTCATATTTTATGTACAGTATATAATATATATTTGGTGTACTTTAATATTTAATATACAGTATATAGTATATATTTGGTGAAATTTGATATTTTATATACAATATATAATATATACTTGTTGAAATTTGATATTTTATGTACAGTATATAGTATATATTTGGTGAAATTTTATATTTTATGTACAGTATATAAGATATATTTGGTGTACTTTCATATTTTATGTACAGTATATAGTATATATTTGGTGACATTTGATATTTTATATACAGTATATAATATATATTTGTTAAAATTTGATATTTTATGTACAGTATATTATATATATTTTTTGAAATTTTATATTTTATGTACAGTATATAATATATATTTGGTGTACTTTCATATTTTATTTACAGTATATAGTATATATTTGGTGAAATTTGATATTTTATGTACAGTGTATAATATATATTTGTGAAATTTTATATTTTATGTACAGTATATAATATATATTTGGTGTACTTTCATATTTTATGTACAGTATATAGTATATATTTGGTGACATTTGATATTTTATGTACAGTGTATAATATATATTTGGTGAAATTTTATATTTTATGTACAGTATATAATATATATTTGGTGTACTTTCATATTTTATGTACAGTATATAGTATATATTTGGTGACATTTGATATTTTATATACAGTAAATAAGATATGTTTCTTGAAATTTGATATTTTATGTACACTGTATACTATATATTTGGTGAAATTATATATTTTGTGTACAGTATATAAGATATATTTGGTGTACTTTCATATTTTATGTACAGTATATAGTATATATTTGGTGACATTTGATGTTTTATGTACAGTATATAATATATATTTGTTGAAATTTGATATTTTATGTATAGTATATAATATATATTTGGTGAAATTTTATATTTCATATACCGTATATAATATATATTTGGTGTACTTTTATATTTTATGTACAGTTTATAGTATATATTTGGTGACATTTGATATTTTATGTACAGTATATAATATATATTTTTTGAAATTTTATATTTTATGTACATTATATAATATATATTTGGTGTACTTTCATATTTTGTGTACAGTATATAGTATATATTTGGTGACATTTGACATTTTATATACAGTATATAATATATATTTGTTGAAATTTGATATTTTATGTACAGTATATAATATATATTTTTTGAAATTTTATATTTTATGTACAGTATATAATATATATTTGGTGTACTTTCATATTTTATGTACAGTATATAGTATATATTTGGTGACATTTGATATTTTATGTACAGTGTATAATATATATTTGGCGAAATTTTATATTTTATGTACAGTATATAATATATATTTGGTGTACTTTCATATTTTATGTACAGTATATAGTGTATATTTGGTGACATTTGATATTTTATATACAATAAATAAGATATGTTTCTTGAAATTTGACATTTTATGTGCAGTATATACTATATATTTGGTGAAATTTGACATTATAGATACAGTATATAATATATGTTTGGTGAAATTTGATATTTTATATACAATATATAATATATATTTGGTGAAATTTGATATTTTATGTACAGTATATAATAGAGATTTTTTGAAATTTTATATTTTTTGCACAGTATATAATATATATTTGGTGGACTTTCATATTTTATGTACAGTATATAGTATATATTTGGTGACATTTGATATTTTATGTACAGTATATAATATATATTTTTGAAATTTTATATTTTATGTACAGTATATAATATATATTTGGTGTACTTTCATATTTTGTGTACAGTATATAGTATATATTTGGTGACATTTGACATTTTATATACAGTATATAATATATATTTGGTGAAATTTGATATTTTATGTACAGTATATAATATATATTTGGTGAAATTTTATATTTTATGTACAGTATATAAGATATATTTGGTGTTCTTTCATATTTTATGTACAGTAAATAGTATATATTTGGTGACATTTGATATTTTATATACAGTATATAATATATATTTGTTAAAATTTGATATTTTATGTACAGTATATAATATATATTTTTTGAAATTTTATATTTTATGTACAGTATATAATATATGTTTGGTGTAGTTTCATATTTTATGTACAGTATATAGTATATATTTGGTGACATTTGATATTTTATGTACAGTATATAATATATATTTGGTGAAATTTTATATTTTATGTACAGTATATAAGATATATTTGGTGTACTTTCATATTTTATGCATAGTATATAGTATATATTTGGTGACATTTGATATTTTATATACAATATATAATATATATTTGTTGAAATTTGATATTTTATGTACAGTATATAATATATATTTGGTGAAATTTTATATTTTATGTACAGTATATAAGATATATTTGGTGTACTTTCATATTTTATATACAGTATATAGTATATATTTTGTGACATTTGATATTTTATGTACAGTATATAATATATATGGTGAAATTTTATATTTTATGTACAGTATATAAGATATATTTGGTGTACTTTCATATTTTATGTACAGTATATAGTATATATTTGGTGACATTTGATATTTTATGTACAGTATATAATATATATTTGGTGAAATTTTATATTTTATGTACAGTATATAATATATATTTGGTGTACTTTCATATTTTGTGTACAGTATATAGTATATATTTGGTGACTTTTGACATTTTATATACAGTATATAATATATATTGGTTGAAATTTGATATCTTATGTACAGTATATATTATATATTTTTTGAAATTTTATGTTTTATGTACAGTATATAATATATATTTGGTGTACTTTCATATTTTATGTACAGTATATAGTATATATTTGGTGACATTTGATATTTTATGTACAGTGTATAATATATATTTGGTGAAATTTTATATTTTATGTACAGTATATAATATATATTTCGTGTACTTTCATATTTTATGTACAGTTTATAGTGTATATTTGGTGACATTTGATATTTTATATACAATAAATACGATATGTTTCTTGAAATTTGATATTTTATGTACAGTATATACTATATATTTGGTGAAATTTGACATTATAGGTACAGTATATAATATATGTTTGGTGAAATTTGATATTTTATATACAGTATATAATATATATTTGGTGAAATTTGATATTTTATGTACAGTATATAATATATATTTGTTGAAATTTTATATTTTATGTACAGTATATAATATATATTTGGTGTACTTTCATATTTTATGTACAGTATATAGTATATATTTGGTGACATTTGATATTTTATATACAATAAATAAGATATTATTCTTGAAATTTGATATTTTATGTACAGTATATACTATATGTTTGGTGAAATTTGATATTATAGGTACAGTATATAATATATATTAGGTGAAATTTGATATTTTATATACAGTATATACTATATATTTGGTGAAATTTGATATTTTATGTACAGTATATAATATACATTTGTTGAAATTTGATATTTTATGTACAGTATATAATATATATTTGGTGTACTTTCATATTTTATTTACAGTATATATTATATATTTGGTGACATTTGATATTTTATGTACAGTGTATAATATATATTTGGTGAAATTTCATATTTTATGTACAGTATATAATATATATTTGGTGTACTGTCATATTTTATGTACAGTATATAGTGTATATTTGGTGACATTTGATATTTTATATACAATAAATAAGATATGTTTCTTGAAATTTGATATTTTATGTACAGTATATACTATATATTTGGTGAAATTTGACACTATAGGTACAGTATATAATATATGTTTGGTGAAATTTGATATTTTATATACAGTATATAATATATATTTGGTGAAATTTGATATTTTATGTACAGAATATAATATATATTTTTTCAAATTTTATATTTTATGTACTGTATATAATATATATTTGTTGGACTTTCATATTTTATGTACAGTATATAGTGTATATTTGGTGACATTTGATATTTTATGTACAGTGTATAATATATATTTGGTGAAATTTCATATTTCATGTAGAGTATATAATATATATTTGGTGTACTTTAATATTTAATATACAGTATATAGTATATATTTGGTGAAATTTGATATTTTATATACAATATATAATATATATTTGTTGAAATTTGATATTTTATGTACAGTATATAGTATATATTTGGTGAAATTTTATATTTTATGTACAGTATAGAAGATATATTTGGTGTACTTTCATATTTTATGTACAGTATATAGTATATATTTGGTGACATTTGATATTTTATATACAGTATATAATATATATTTGTTAAAATTTGATATTTTATGTACAGTATTATATATATTTTTTGAAATTTTATATTTTATGTACAGTATATAATATATATTTGGTGTACTTTCATATTTTATTTACAGTATATAGTATATATTTGGTGACATTTGATATTTTATGTACAGTGTATAATATATATTTGTGAAATTTTATATTTTATGTACAGTATATAATATATATTTGGTGTACTTTCATATTTTATGTACAGTATATAGTATATATTTGGTGACATTTGATATTTTATGTACAGTGTATAATATATATTTGGTGAAATTTTATATTTTATTTACGGTATATAATATATATTTGGTGTACTTTCATATTTTAATGTACAGTATATAGTATATATTTGGTGACATTTGATATTTTATATACAGTAAATAAGATATGTTTCTTGAAATTTGATATTTTATGTACAGTATATACTATATATTTGGTGAAATTATATATTTTGTGTACAGTATATAAGATATATTTGGTGTACTTTCATATTTTATGTACAGTATATAGTATATACTTGGTGACATTTGATGTTTTATGTACAGTATATAATATATATTTGTTGAAATTTGATATTTTATGTATAGTATATAATATATATTTGGTGAAATTTTATATTTCATATACCGTATATAATATATATTTGGTGTACTTTCATATTTTATGTACAGTTTATAGTATATATTTGGTGACATTTGATATTTTATGTACAGAATATAATATATATTTTTTGAAATTTTATATTTTATGTACAGTATATAATATATATTTGGTGTACTTTCATATTTTATGTACAGTATATAGTATATATTTGGTGACATTTGATATTTTATGTACAGTGTATAATATATATTTGGTGAAATTTTATATTTTATGTACAGTATATAATATATATTTGGTGTACTTTCATATTTTATGTACAGTATATAGTGTATATTTGGTGACATTTGATATTTTATATACAATAAATAAGATATGTTTCTTGAAATTTGATATTTTATGTGCAGTATATACTATATATTTGGTGAAATTTGACATTATAGATACAGTATATAATATATGTTTGGTGAAATTTGATATTTTATATACAGTATATAATATATATTTGGTGAAATTTGATATTTTATGTACAGTATATAATAGATATTTTTTGAAATTTTATATTTTTTGCACAGTATATAATATATATTTGGTGGACTTTCATATTTTATGTACAGTATATAGTATATATTTGGTGACATTTGATATTTTATGTACAGTATATAATATATATTTTTGAAATTTTATATTTTATATACAGTATATAATATATATTTGGTGTACTTTCATATTTTGTGTACAGTATGTAGTATACATTTGGTGACATTTGACATTTTATATACAGTATATAATATATATTTGGTGAAATTTGATATTTTATGTACAGTATATAATATATATTTGGTGAAATTTTATATTTTATGTACAGTATATAAGATATATTTCGTGTTCTTTCATATTTTATGTACAGTAAAGAGTATATATTTGGTGACATTTGATATTTTATATACAGTATATAATATATATTTGTTAAAATTTGATATTTTATGTACAGTATATAATATATATTTTTTGAAATTTTATATTTTATGTACAGTATATAATATATATTTGGTGTACTTTCATATTTTATGTACAGTATATAGTATATATTTGGTGACATTTGATATTTTATATACAATAAATAAGATATTATTCTTGAAATTTGATATTTTATGTACAGTATATACTATATGTTTGGTGAAATTTGATATTATAGGTACAGTATATAATATATAATAGGTGAAATTTGATATTTTATATACAGTATATAATATATATTTGGTGAAATTTGATATTTTACTTACAGTATATAATATACATTTGTTGAAATTTGATATTTTATGTACAGTATATAATATATATTTGGTGTACTTTCATATTTTATTTACAGTATATAGTATATATTTGGTGACATTTGATATTTTATGTACTGTGTATAATATATATTTGGTGAAATTTTATATTTTATGTACAGTATATAATATATATTTGGTGTACTGTCATATTTTATGTACTGTATATAGTGTATATTTGGTGACATTTGATATTGTATATACAATAAATAAGATATGTTTCTTGAAATTTGATATTTTATGTACAGTATATACTATATATTTGGTGAAATTTGACACTATAGGTACAGTATATAATATATGTTTGGTGAAATTTGATATTTTATATACAGTATATAATATATATTTGGTGAAATTTGATATTTTATGTACAGAATATAATATATATTTTTTGAAATTTTATATTTTATGTACTGTATATAATATATATTTGGTGGACTTTCATATTTTATGTACAGTATATAGTATATATTTGGTGACATTTGATATTTTATGTACAGTGTATAATATATATTTAGTGAAATTTCATATTTTATGTACAGTATATAATATATATTTGGTGTACTTTAATATTTAATATACAGTATATAGTATATATTTGGTGAAATTTGATATTTTATATACAATATATAATATATATTTGTTGAAATTTGATATTTTATGTACAGTATATAGTATATATTTGGTGAAATTTTATATTTTATGTACAGTATATAAGATATATTTGGTGTACTTTCATATTTTATGTACAGTATATAGTATATATTTGGTGACATTTGATATTTTATATACAGTATATAATATATATTTGTTAAAATTTGATATTTTATGTACAGTATATTATATATATTTTTTGAAATTTTATATTTTATGTACAGTATATAATATATATTTGGTGTACTTTCATATTTTATTTACAGTATATAGTATATATTTGGTGAAATTTGATATTTTATGTACAGTGTATAATATATATTAGTGAAATTTTATATTTTATGTACAGTATATAATATATATTTGGTGTACTTTCATATTTTATGTACAGTATATAGTATATATTTGGTGACATTTGATATTTTATGTACAGTGTATAATATATATTAGGTGAAATTTTATATTTTATGTACAGTATATAATATATATTTGGTGTACTTTCTTATGTTATGTACAGTATATAGTATATATTTGGTGACATTTGATATTTTATATACAGTAAATAAGATATGTTTCTTGAAATTTGATATTTTATGTACAGTATATACTATATATTTGGTGAAATTATATATTTTGTGTACAGTATATAAGATATATTTGGTGTACTTTCATATTTTATGTACAGTATATAGTATATATTTGGTGACATTTGATGTTTTATGTACAGTATATAATATATATTTGTTGAAATTTGATATTTTATGTATAGTATATAATATATATTTGGTGAAATTTTATATTTCATATACCGTATATAATATATATTTGGTGTACTTTTATATTTTATTTACAGTTTATAGTATATATTTGGTGACATTTGATATTTTATGTACAGTATATAATATATATTTTTTGAAATTTTATATTTTATGTACATTATATAATATATATTTGGTGTACTTTCATATTTTGTGTACAGTATATAGTATATATTTGGTGACATTTGACATTTTATATACAGTATATAATATATATTTGTTGAAATTTGATATTTTATGTACAGTATATAATATATATTTTTTGAAATTTTATATTTTATGTACAGTATATAATATATATTTGGTGTACTTTCATATTTTATGTACAGTATATAGTATATATTTGGTGACATTTGATATTTTATGTACAGTGTATAATATATATTTGGCGAAATTTTATATTTTATGTACAGTATATAATATATATTTGGTGTACTTTCATATTTTATGTACAGTATATAGTGTATATTTGGTGACATTTGATATTTTATATACAATAAATAAGATATGTTTCTTGAAATTTGACATTTTATGTGCAGTATATACTATATATTTGGTGAAATTTGACATTATAGATACAGTATATAATATATGTTTGGTGAAATTTGATATTTTATATACAATATATAATATATATTTGGTGAAATTTGATATTTTATGTACAGTATATAATAGATATTTTTTGAAATTTTATATTTTTTGCACAGTATATAATATATATTTGGTGGACTTTCATATTTTATGTACAGTATATAGTATATATTTGGTGACATTTGATATTTTATGTACAGTATATAATATATATTTTTGAAATTTTATATTTTATGTACAGTATATAATACATATTTGGTGTACTTTCATATTTTGTGTACAGTATATAGTATATATTTGGTGACATTTGACATTTTATATACAGTATATAATATATATTTGGTGAAATTTGATATTTTATGTACAGTATATAATATATATTTGGTGAAATTTTATATTTTATGTACAGTATATAAGATATATTTGGTGTTCTTTCATATTTTATGTACAGTAAATAGTATATATTTGGTGACATTTGATATTTTATATACAGTATATAATATATATTTGTTAAAATTTGATATTTTATGTACAGTATATAATATATATTTTTTGAAATTTTATATTTTATGTACAGTATATAATATATGTTTGGTGTAGTTTCATATTTTATGTACAGTATATAGTATATATTTGGTGACATTTGATATTTTATGTACAGTATATAATATATATTTGGTGAAATTTTATATTTTATGTACAGTATATAAGATATATTTGGTGTACTTTCATATTTTATGCACAGTATATACTATATATTTGGTGACATTTGATATTTTATATGCAATAAATAAGATATTATTCTTGAAATTTGATATTTTATGTACAGTATATACTATATGTTTGGTGAAATTTGATATTATAGGTACAGTATATAATATATATTTGGTGAAATTTGATATTTTATATACAGTATATAATATATATTTGGTGAAATTTGATATTTTATGTACAGTATAATATATATTTGATGAAATTTGATATTTTATGTACAGTATATAATATATATTTGGTGTACTTTCATATTTTATTTACAGTATGTAGTATATATTTGGTGACATTTGATATTTTATGTACTGTGTATAATATATATTTGGTGAAATTTTATATTTTATGTACAGTATATAATATATATTTGGTGTACTTTCATATTTTATGTACAGTATATAGTATATATTTGGTGACATTTGATATTTTATGTACAGTGTATAATATATATTTGGTGATATTTTATATTTAATGTACAGTATATAATATATATTTGGTGTACTTTCATATTTTATGTACAGTATATAGTATGTATTTGGTGACATTTGATATTTTATATACAATAAATAAGATATGTTTCGTGAAATTTGATATTTTATGTACAGTGTATACTATATATTTGGTGAAATTTTATATTTTATGTACAGTATATAAGATATATTTGGTGTACTTTCATATTTTATGTACAGTATATAGTATATATTTGGTGACATTTGATATTTTATGTACAGTATATAATATATATTTGTTGAAATTTGATATTTTATGTATAGTATATAATATATATTTGGTGAAATTTTATATTTTATATACCGTATATAATATATATTTGGTGTACTTTCATATTTTATGTACAGTATATAGTATATATTTGGTGACAGTTGATATTTTATGTACAGTATATAATATATATTTTTTGAAATTTTATATTTTATGTACAGTATATAATATATATTTGGTGTACTTTCATATTTTGTGTACAGTATATAGTATATATTTGGTGACTTTTGATATTTTATATACAGTATATAATATATATTTGTTGAAATTTGATATTTTATGTACAGTATATAATATATATTTGTTGAAATTTGATATTTTATGTACAGTATATAATATATATTTGGTGAAATTTTATATTTTATGTACAGTATATAATATATATTTGGTGTACTTTCATATTTTATGTACAGTATATAGCATATATTTGGTGACATTTGATATTTTATGTACAGTATATAATACATATTTGTTGAAATTTGATATTTTATGTATAGTATATAATATATTTTTGGTGAAATTTTATATTTTATGTACAGTATATAATATATATTTGGTGTACTTTCATATTTTATGCACTGTATATAATATATATTTGGTGAAATTTTATATTTTCTATACAGTATATAATATATATTTGTTGAAATTTGATATTTTATGTACAGTATATAATATATATTTTTTGAAATTTTATATTTTATGTACAGTATATAATATATGTTTGGTGTACTTTCATATTTTATGTACAGTATATAGTATATATTTGGTGACATTTGATATTTTATGTACAGTGAATAATATATATTTGGTGAAATTTTATATTTTATGTACAGTACATAATATATATTTGGTGTACTTTCATATTTAATGTACACTATATAGTATATATTTGGTGACATTTGATATTTTATATACAGTATATTATATATATTTGTTGAAATTTGATATTTTATGTACAGTATATAATATACATTTGGTGTACTTTCATATTTTATGTGCTGTATATAGTATATATTTGGTGTCATTTGATATTTTATGTACAGTATATAATATACATTTGTTGAAATTTGATATTTTATGTATAGTATATAATATATATTTGGTGAAATTTTATATTTTATGTACAGTATATAATATATATTTGGTGTACTTTCATATTTTATGTACAGTATATAATATATATTTGGTGAAATTTGATATTTTGTATACAGTATATAATATATATTTGTTGAAATTTGATATTTTATGTAAACTATATAATATATAATTGGTGAAATTTTATATTTTATGTACAGTACTTAATGTATATTTGGTGTACTTTCATATTTTATGTACAGTATATAATATATATTTGTTGAAATTTGATATTTTATGTACAGTATATAATATACATTTGGTGAAATTTTATATTTTATGTACAGTATATAAGATATATTTGGTGTACTTTCATATTTTATGTACAGTATATAGTATATATTTGGTGACATTTGATATTTTATATACAATAAATAAGATATGTTTCTTGAAGTTTGATATTTTATGTACAGTATATACTATATATTCGGTGAAATTTTATATTTTATGTACAGTATATAAGATATATTTGGTGTACTTTCATATTTTATGTACAGTATATAGTAT